>NC_134488.1:19754384-20054384 GCF_040206685.1 Ascaphus truei
CAAGAACATGAGTTAGAACAAGAAAATACTTTAACCGAGAAGTCAACAGCTTATTTTTCTCCCCGTTTTCTTTTTAAAAGCTGTAGTGTCAGCTTTCAAACAGGCGGAGGTTGTCATTCTCACACAGTTTCAGAGCTAAGCAATGCTTGGCTGGTGCAGGAAATCCCTGTAAGCAAAGAGTTCAGTTGTTAGTTGTACAACAGAAAAAAAAAAAGGAGGCATCCTGGAGGAATTTGTGATGAAATTCTCCCTCCAAAAACTTTTACATAGTAATTTGTTCATTTAAAAAAAAAAAAAAAATGTTTTAGCTTGTGTTAATTTTAGTCGCTTGTAATTGAAACGTTTACAGAAAAGCTGGGGTGATGCAAATGCCGTAGTTAAAAAAAAAGGAAATAAATAAATGCAAGAAAAGCCAAGTTGCTGCTGCCATTCAGTTGAAATAATGTAGACGGGATTTTCAGGGGTCGGTCTATATGTACAGGTTGCATTGCTGTCTCAGTCTGTGGTTGGTGCGTCCTGTTAGTGAGGTGTATTCTGCTCCCTATTCAAGCTCCTAATCTTTTACCTAGCTCACCCAGCCATCCATATGGACGATTCACTTGCTAAAGGGCTATTCACGGGGCAAATGATATCCCCAGCTTTGCACTTTTCTTGTTTAGTACATGACCGGGACGAATGCTTCCCTAACACACGTGACATATCTGCATTTTGTCTTTCGGAGATCTCTGCTGAAATATCTTTAGTGACTAGTGTCGTAAATAACCTCTAAACAATGAATGTATTACTATAAATATGGTCCACTTTTCCTCTTTCGTACAGCGTGTTTCATCTTTTAGTATCCCCTTGCGGGGTAAAGATAGTTTTAATGAAGGGGGGTGGGGGGGGGGTGACATTAAACATTTGTGGTAACAAAGGACCACCGACAGCAATAAAAGAAAAGTGACCAAATCTATGTAGCCTCCACGAAAGGACAGAATAACAGAAATACTAGGCTTTGAATATAGCACAATTTGTAATTGAGCCCTTAACCGTCTCGTGTCTATATCAGGACGCCGTGGAAAAGAAGGGGTCATGCCAAATTCAGTAGCAGGAGCCTGCAGTACTTATTTAAGGGTCCTGTACATGAGCACATTATGAACTGTTTTGCACATTTTAAGTTATCTCCCTTCCCATGTTTTATTTATAGCTCGGTGTGTGTGTGTGTGTGTGTGTGTGTGTCGACAGAATCGGCATAGTTTAAATTGATGCCTGTCTGTCCTGCTCAATACAAATAAGCAGTTAGCATCAGTGTTAATATCCATTGAGTGAAACTTTCAGTCGATATGCTTCTGTTGGGAAAACGAGTATATTACAGTGTGATCATGAGAAGGGGAAAAAACAGAACAGGAAGCTTTTAGCAATGAGGCTCTCTTTCTCTCCTCCTTTCGCGTTTTCTAAAACCTTTCCCAAATAAGAGCCGGTGTGCCTGACCCTGCCTTTTTATATCTTCCCTTTTTATATATTTTTATGTCCGAGCACACCTTTACCTACGTAAAAACGACTTCTCTTTATAGTGCAATATTTCATGTGAATATTTGCACCTTTTTTATATATATATATATAAAGGTACCAGCCAGACATGATAGGTAAGAGCACCAAGAAAGGTAGGTTAACTCGCTTTGACATAACACTGCAGCTTAAATGGAAGGAAGAAAGAGAGAAGGGAGAACATCGTAAATTTTGCTAAAATTAATCAGCCGTTTAAGGGCTTCCCATTAACGAGGTTTTCTAGGCAGGCTGCCTCCTCGTGTCCCCCGGTCAAAGTCCGGGAGGGAGGGGGGGGGGATGAGAAATTTGAAGAGGAATAATAAAAACAAAAGAAAGGGTGGAATTATAGAATATAAATCCTCGAGTGTCCTTGATCCATATTGTCAGATTTCTTTCTCTTTCTTTTTTTTTTTTTGTTGGGGTCTGATTTGTCCTGTGTGCCTTTGACAGAATAGGCACGTAGAGGCAGAGAGCGGCAGAGGGAGAGAGAGAGAGGAGAAGGGACGTGCCGGTCCTTTGGAGCTCATTATCATTCTTAATAAGTCTTAAGGAATAAAGAGGAGCATTGAGTATAAATGCTGGGTAATCCTAACACTCCTCAAGGTGAGAGGAGTCTTAAGGACAAAGAGGAAGAGAGGAGGAGACGGCGGTGGCCCTTTAAAACGGCGTTGGGTGAACCAGTAAGGCCACAAAGGGACACGGAGATGTGTTTGGTGGTTGTGAAAGTTGTCTCTTGGTTTTCTCCCGCTCATAGGAATGTAAACTCTGTCAGTAAGGTGAGAATCCTTTACGTAGCAGAAAAAAAACACTTACCGTTTGAAAAACAAAACAAAAAAACCCCAAACAAAATCAGATGGTCGAGCTGTTCTATAGTTTGGGGTCTTTAATCCCTTAGTTGTAGGAATAAAATCCCGCAGGGCATTATGCTGCTGTTCCTATTCAGAAGCAAAGGGATTTGTGTTCACGTGTGCTTTAAAAAAGCACAGCACATCTTCTTGGATGTTAAGAGTACCAAATCCACATTCCCCATCATTTAACAGACACAACGTACTTTCATATGAAAAGGTCTCCTGCGTTTGTGTGTGTGTGTGACTGCGGGTTTCTGTGTCCCCAAACAAATTCCTCTACAGTCTGTCAGTCTGATCCCGCCTCACATCTCTATTCTGTGCCTCAGCTTCCCGTACGCCGCTGGTATATACTGTAGCTGCTCTGCTAGGACCCGGGTTCCCTGATTGCGTTCGCCTTGGAGAATTTTGACTTTGAAGTAATCAGTTAAATAAAGTCCTTTCTGTAAAATACACAAGCAATTCCTCCGCAAATGTAGCTATGTTGCAACCTTGGGTTTAGTAACGATGCTGCTGTATGTCGTCTTGCAGTAATGTGATTGTATGTGCATATACAAATATACTTTATGCATGTGTGTGTATGTACAAATATACAGTACTTTATGCGTGCATGTGTATGTGCATATACAAATATACTTTATGCATGTGTATGTACATACACACACATGCATGCAGTATATTTGTATATGTGCATGTACAAATATACTTTATGCGTGTGTGTGTGCATATACAAATATACTTTATGCGTGTGTGTGTGTGTGTGTGTGTATATACAAATATACTTCATGCATGTGTGTGTGTGTGCATATACAAATATACTTTATGCATGCGTGTGTGTGCATATACAAATATACTTTATGCATGCGTGTGTGTGCATATACAAATATACTTTATGCATGCATGTGTATGTGCATATACAAATATACTTTATGCATGCATGTGTGTGTGTGTACACAGCACATGAGAACAATCAGCCTGCGAAATGCGATGCAAATGCCATTCAATGTTAAAGCTCACAATATTTCTTTGGTTTGCAAGGCTAACTTTGCATATCATGCATTTTTACAAAATGTCTTTTTTTTTTATTATTCAAGAAAATGTCTTAAAAAATAAATAAATAATATTCTAGTGTTATTATTACATCAATCCTTTTTGGAAATAGGGGCCCAGTGATTATATTGTATTGTATGTCTTTATATAGCGCCAAAAGTTTACTCAGCGCTTCACAAAGAATACAGTACAGGGAATTATAATAATACAATAAGTGCAGCAAAAATCAGACAATGGGAAAGGAAATACCTGCCCCGAAGAGCTTACAATCTAAGATTCAAGCTTTCAATCAGCGATGTTTGGGGACTTTTAAGCGGGTACACTATGCGTTAAAATCATATATATGACTACTAATTCCTTAAGACACATTGGCCAATATATTTAAGTAGACAACTGGCTTTTTTTGTTCTCGTGCCTTTATGTCTGAACCATTGCACAGACATCATTTGTAGGTTGGTCTGGCGTTTCAAATGAATATGCTATACAAGCTCATGGTGTTAGCCATGTCATCGTTAAGTAAGGAGTACCTTAAATAAACAAAAATGGAGTCATCAAGTAAACTTTGCTTATATCGTGTTGATCCATTTCTAACATTGCAGTTTTTCCAAAACGTTAATGTTTGCTGAGTTTTCACCTGTTTAGTTGTCCGCTATTACAGTGGAAACCTCTGTGGTATAAATGGGTGTAGAGGACAGGTTCCATTTTAATTTCCCGCAGCGACAAATACTCTGCAAATGATATTTGCAGAATACAACTACAGATTTGAAATATGGGGGCATTGCAAACTAGAGTGTCAAAAGGACTTCACAATTGCAAAAGAAAGGAGATATTTATTTTTATGGAGAGTGGACAGGATACCTGCTTTACAAACGGCCAGCTTTTGTTACAGGAGAAGAGTTAAAATGAAACAATATCCCTAAAACTGAGAGGCTTAAGAAGTAATAACTAATAATAATATTAAAGATGTATTGCTGCTGGAATATTACACGTTGGATGTGCTGTGACCTAATACAGTATCACACTGCATACAGGGATGGAATGGGGTATTAAGGGCTAACAGGGGGACACAGAGTGTAGGGGCCCATTGCAGGACGATCCAGCAGAGGAACGTTACAACAGGGTCTGCACTCAGGCATGCATACAAAGGCTGAGGCATGCATCTACTCGTGCCTCATACATACTAACACATGTATGTTCTCCTAAATACATACTCTCATACATGTGTGCACCCCTAAATACATACACTCGTTCATGCGTGCAGCCCAATACGTACACTTGTTCATGCGTGCACTCCTAAATACACACACTCGTACATGCGTGCACTCCTAAATACACACACTCGTACATGCGTGCACTCCTAAATACACACACTCGTACATGCGTGCATTCCTAAATACACACACTCGTACATGCGTGCACTCCTAAATACACACACTCGTACATGCGTGCACTCCTAAATACACACACTCGTACATGCGTGCACTCCTAAATACACACACTCATACATGCGTGCACTCCTAAATACACACACTCGTACATGCCTAAATACACACACTCGTACATGCCTAAATACACACACTCGTACATGCGTGCACTCCTAAATACATAGTCGTACATGCGTACACTCCTAAATACATACACTCGTACATGCATACACTCCTAAATACACACACTCGTACATGCGTACACTCCTAAATACATACACTCGTACATGCGTGCACTCCTAAATACATAGTCGTACATGCGTACACTCCTAAATACATACACTCGTACATGCGTACACTCCTAAATACATACACTCGTACATGCGTACACTCCTAAATACATACACTCGTAAATACACACACTCGTACATGCGTGCACTCCTAAATACATAGTCGTACATGCGTACACTCCTAAATACGTACACTCGTACATGCATACACTCCTAAATACATACACTCGTACATGCGTGCACTCCTAAATACATACACTCGTACATGCGTGCACTCCTAAATACGTACACTCGTACATGCGTGCACTCCTAAATACGTACACTCGTACATGCGTACACTCCTAAATACGTACACTCGTACATGCGTACACTCCTAAATACATACACTCGTACATGCATACACTCCTAAATACATACACTCGTACATGCATACACTCCTAAATACATACACTCGTACATGCATACACTCCTAAATACATACACTCGTACATGCGTGCACTCCTAAATACGTACACTCGTACATGCATACACTCCTAAATACACACACTCGTACATGCGTGCACTCCTAAATACGTACACTCGTACATGCGTGCACTCCTAAATACATACACTCGTACATGCGTGCACTCCTAAATACGTACACTCGTACATGCGTGCACTCCTAAATACACACACTCGTACATGCGTGCACTCCTAAATACGTACACTCGTACATGCGTGCACTCCTAAATACACACACTCGTACATGCGTGCACTCCTAAATACGTACACTCGTACATGCGTGCACTCCTAAATACGTACACTCGTACATGCGTGCACTCCTAAATACGTACACTCGTACATGCGTGCACTCCTAAATACGTACACTCGTACATGCATACACTCCTAAATACGTACACTCGTACATGCGTACACTCCTAAATACATACACTCGTACATGCGTGCACTCCTAAATACGTACACTCGTACATGCGTGCACTCCTAAATACATACACTCGTACATGCGTGCACTCCTAAATACGTACACTCGTACATGCGTGCACTCCTAAATACATACACTCGTACATGCGTGCACTCCAGAGTTGTCATCCTGCAAGTACTACAATCCGTCAGATGGCGTAGAGTGGAGTCATGAGTGCAGTGTGCGGCCTGCAAGTGTTAGCTGCGCAGAACAGCATTGACTTAGCATTGCACCAAAACTTTCCCCAGTGCTGACGCACACTGTCAGATACACTCTAATGCTAGTAGCGCACAATTTTTTTTCGCTGCGCCCCCCTGCCTGCTTTCCTCCATTGTGCGCCCCCCCTCCTTACCTGTTGCGGCGTCATTTGACGTCACGTTACCAAGGCAACCGTGACATCACATGACACCGCGTTGCCGTGGTCACGCATCCTGAAGCTGGCTGAACCCTGGTAAGTAGAGGTTGCAGAGGCCTCACACGGTTCCCCGGCATTTAATTTAAATGCCTTGAGGAAGAGCGTGGGACCTCTGCAACCGCCCGCGCCCCCCAAAAAAATCTCGCCCCCCAGTTTGCGCACCGCTGCTCTAATGTTTAGATACAGTATGTATATAAGCACAGATCATAGGCCTCAATTATAGTGGGCATGTTCCTGTGGGCCAGGTAATTTGTGGCCTGAGATCCACAGCGACAGCGAGGCCGTGACATCACAATGCTGGTTCACCCTCATTGGCTGAACTGCTCACGTGACCCGACCGACGCGCGACAAAAACAAATTCTCTTGTCTACTGAAAACGCGGTCGCACGCTCTATGGCCGCCTCACAAGAGGCATTATATATATATAACAGAGCTTACACTCTAAAAAGGAAGGAGGCGCGGAGGGTGGATGAAGGAGGAGGGGAGGTGGAAGATGGACGGAGCGGGCAGCAGAGGGGGGACAGATGAGGATAAATGGAGGGGGGCAACTGCGGGTGGATTTACCTCATGCTCTGCCTCTCCCCGCTACGTGCCTGCTCTTTGCTCCTCGCTGCCCAAGCTAGGAAGTCTGGGGCACATAATCTTGGTTCTTGGTGGTGAGTGACAGCCGCCAAGGACTGAGAAAGCGTATCCCACAATTCCTAGCGGCCAGGCACCGACGGCGTGGATGTAGAAATAGGCAAAATTGTTGAATTTTGGCCCGCGAACATTCGCGCACACTTTTGTCAATCTTCGTAAGCCCGCAGAAATTTGTCGGCATACATACTTTTACTTACAAATCCGCACGAACGCACGAAAATTGTCCATTTAGCTTACTTTCGACCAAACAAAATCACATGTAATTTTTTATTTTATTTGTATTTTTTAGTTTCTGCAAACTTTTTAGTTTAGAAAGTTAAAAAAAAAAAAAAAAAACCTAAAGTTTTCACAACGGAAAGAATAATAATTTGAGGGGGGAAAAAAGCGATTTCTCTTCCGGCCGCGACCGCGAAAGTGAAGGTTTGCCCAACCAGCGCACACTAACAAAATGCGAAGGGGGGGAAAAAAATAAATTGGGCTGGTTATTTCAAGTTCAGAGTTGTCCCCGAAAAGTCCCACTTGCAAAGATATGCAAATTTCCCGTTGGACTGTATTTGCCCATCTCCACGGTGAAGTCCCCGGCCGCTGTGAAATATGGGGGGTTGTGTAAGATTTACAACCCTCTGCCGTGTGACTGGGAGATCCAGGTGATTTACAGAAGATCTGTGAGAATAGACAGGTCTGACTACTCATACATACGTACTATATATACATTACGTACATACATACAGGCATACTCCGCATTAACGTACGCAATGGGACCGGAGCATGTATGTAAAGCGAAAATGTACTTAAAGTGAAGCACTACCTTTTCCCCACTTATCGATGCATGTACTGTACTGCAATCGTTATATACATGCATAACTCATGTAAATAACGCATTTGTAACAGGCTCTATAGTCTCCCCGCTTGCGCACAGCTTCGGTACAGGTAGGGAGCCGGTATTGCTGTTCAGGACGTGCTGACAGGCGCATGCGCGAGCTGCCGTTTGCCTATTGGGCGATATGTCCTTACTCGTGAGTGTCCTTAAACCGGGTATGCCTGTACATACATACATACATACATACTGTACATACATACGTACATACTGACACTACCATGGGAGATTATCTTGAGTCTATCCAAGATTTAGGGAGCCTAACGATCATTTTTTGGAGACGTGGCCAGTATGGACCTTCAGGGCCCACCTAATGTTGGGACAGAGCTGTTATTTCCCCCAGTACCTAATGAGCCAGTCCTGATGCTCTAGCTCTGGTACATACTGTAAGATCATTTATATATTACTAACTTGACATCATGCTTTATAATGACATCATATCATATAGACTGTAAGAGAGTTGTGTGACCGTGTCATATATTGCCTATAACCGAGATGTAAAACAGTAACCATTCTTCCCAAAATGGGTGCTAAAGGTTTTTTTTTTTTTAATCCTTTATAGTTGTTTTTCAGAAGATAGGTGCCAGGCAGAACTTTCTAGTAGTACAGTAAGTCTTGGCTAACTGTATTTAATACAAGGGACAGATGGGCTTGTCCCTCCTTGGTGCCCCCTATGAAAGAAAACAAATCCACAAACTGACCCAAAGAATCGTGGACATTTCTTTTCCCCTATCATTCCTTTTTAAATAAAGCCCTAAAAGACACAGACACAAATACAGTACACAAAGGTGATCTTTCACATCCACGGCTACAAGATGTGCTATGGCATCTAATAGGTTTAAACAAGACCTTCCTTCAGTCACTCAAACAGAAGACCGAGTGTGGCATACTTTCTCCATGGGGGGAAAATGATCAGCTTCCTAACTGCCTACAAACATGAGACCATGGATTCTATGAATATGCCAGGACTACATCTAGAACCTGCTCTTCTATAACCCTTCCTAACTCTTACTCCTCCTCATAACATCTGGGAGACCCCTGGATCATTGTTTCTAACATTACTTGCTCAATGTTCTGATTATGGTTTATACCAGGTCTAAACAACCTTGTGGAGACATTCATCTACATGTCTGATTTTCCGTCCTTTCCTCCTTCTCCTCTTCTATACCTAACTCCCAATGAAAATCGTCAATAAAGAAAAGGGACTAATGGCTCTCTCACAGCACAAGTATTTACTTCTATAAATCGTCCTGGTTTTCTAACCCAGGGGTGCTCAACTGCAGTACTCAAGCCCCCCTGCCTGCTCGCGCCCCCCCCCCCTCCCCTGCTTGGCTGTGGCATCATATGATGCAGCGGGGTCATGTGACATCACATTGCCATGGCAACGCGACATCACGTGACCCCGATGGTTGCCATGTCGACACTTCGCTGTTAAGGAAAGTAGAGTTACAGAGGCCTTACGCGATCTCCGGCGTTTAAATGAAATGCCTTCGGGGAGACGCGGGGCCTCTAACCGTCACGCCTCCCCTCCCCCAGAAAATCTTGCGCCCCCCAGTTTGCGCACCCCTGCTCTAACCCATCGATATCTGGGTGCTCCAAACCCAAAGACAAAACGTAGGGGAAAATGGAGTTACACAGTGTTATTGGTGCAAACCCACTTGCTGTGTCTTTACTTCATTTTCTGAGCATGGGTGGATTTGTCTGAGGAAGGGGCCGTGTCACTGAAACATTACACGTTCTCACCTACTCCAAAAATGAAGTCCGTACTCAACTTGCTTTCTATCAATAACACTGTGTGCCTCCATTTGTCCTTACGTTTTGGTAGTAGTAAGATTTGTAGTCGGAAAAAGTTAGTGGTTGAAGTAGCCTCAGGAAAGGGAAGGAGGCTTTGCCAACGAGAGGGCGAACTTGCTCTGCAACCCTGTTAAGTTTCACGCAATTTGCGTTGGTCTGGTGCACTCTTGGGACTATGTCTCACGCAGCATGAGATCAATCTCGCCTTGCAGGGAGACTCTGTGACGCCGTCTGTAACCATGCCCCCAATATCATGACCGTGCCACTGACGCCAAGTATGGGCACCGGATCCTCTGCTCTGAAGGGGAGGTGGGGTCTCACGCAAACATCCGTTATGTCAGGCCTGTTCTCACACTTCAGAGTGAGGGACCCTTGACCGCTCTGAGTCTAACTTCCAATATCGTTAACGATGATCATTCTAAAGTGGGGGAACGCTGTGAAAGTTAGGCTGCGCTTATACTGCCGGCGACAGCGACGCGACGTCGCTTCGAAACAAATGTATTGAAGCCGTCGCGTGCGCTTATACTAAGCGCGAAGCGACGTCGCGGTCGCTGGAAGTCAAGTCAATTTTATTTTTCCAGCAACCGCAGCATGACGTCGCTGTCGCCGGCAATGGCGCTATAAGCGCAGCCTTAGGCAAACGTTTTCTACCAGCACAAAACCTAAAGTACAACCACTGATACATATTACGTTAAATAAAAATGATGAAAATTGGGCATTGGTATCGGGGGAGTGCTTTTTTAGGTAGGACACCGTCTGCAACAGTTTCATATCACATACATGCTATCGGGGCATTGCCGCATGGAGACTTCCATTGACTCCAATGGGAGTTTCAATCTGGTAGGGCCTTAATCTGCACTTTGAAAAACATAGTCTGAGGACCACTCCAAACTATTTTACAGCAGCTGTACCACACTCAATAAGCCCTGTGACATTAATGGCCCGGCCTTGTGCAGTAATACTAACACTGCACGGGGAAACCGGTGCTTAGAGCAGGCTCTTCACAATCCTGTACAAGACCTGCTTTGGCAAACTTGCATTTAGCACATACAGATTTTGGTGAAATGTGTTCATTGCTGTGATTTCAGTGTAGGAAGTGACAGTGACTTTGTAATGTAATAGGCAGTTGTCCTAATTACATTAGCACAAATGGAAGAGCGTGAACGACTCCTTGCGGACCCCAGTTCTGAAACGCATGTCACACAGGGCACTCATTTCATTGTCATATTTGTGTATCACATTTAAACAAAAAATGCCGGGCTGATTTGTGTAAATGCAAAACATTTTATGCTCAAAGACATTTTTAGCTGTCTGTTGTGTATGATATTATATATATATATATATATATATATATATATATATATATATATATATATATATATATATATACTGAATAAAGTGTTCTTTTTTTCGTGTCTAATGGTCATAAACATTTGGAGCGAATCGGTCTTATCTCAGGGTGATAATATGCTCAGCAATATCAGATTGGGGAGGGGGGAAGATTTCAAGGCTTTTCAGAAAGATATGAAATGTGGCAAGTTTATGAAAGTGAGTGTGTATTAAAGGCAGTCCTGCGTCTCTGATTTCACCGTAGTATGCCAAAAAACCTGGCGTTTCTTATTTCAGCAACTCTGATCTTCAGGGAGGTTAATTTCCATGACGAACTGCAGGCCACGCGCTTAAAGGATTTATCTAATTAGATTGACTTCTTAAAAACATTTTTTATAGAAAAAGAAAGGTGTTGGAAAGATTTTGAAACAGTGGCGGGAGCAGCAGCAGCAGCAGCTGCAGCAGCAGCAGCAGCCTTCCAAGTCTCTGCTACTGCTGCCAAGGTGCTTCTGTCTTGTGGTTACAAGTTCCCCTGAACGCAGCGTTCATGAGAACGCAGCTGGGAACGTCCTCGCACTGATTTTGTGGAGGGAGCAGGGGGCATGCCCATGTCGTGTATGGAGCGCACAGGCGTGATCCCACATCCGCGCTACTGTTCGCTTTTAACCCTTGCTGTGGCAGGGCCTGGTAACACATCCTCCCCCCCCCCCCACGAGAGTAGACACATACCAAATGCGATTTTGTGCCGGCGGACTACCCATGGCAGAGCCGGCGAATATATTTCCCTTCGTGTTTACTAAATGCTGGTCCATTTTCATGGTAAGCACAGGACAAAAAGTCAATTCAGGACATCTGTAAGGTGTGCCATGCGTGGCAGGCCCATGCAGAAGCAAATGGAGTCCAGTTAACCCGTTAACCTCCGTACTTGACTCTTCCATTTCCTTTTTCTACCAAGCTTAGTTGTCCAATATATCATGTTTGATATGATGTGTTTCAACAATTGAAGGGGTAACCTTCCAAACAGTGATCATAGTGTGACGCAGGGGCAGGCAACTCCAGTCCTCAAGAGCTACCAACAGGTCAGGTTTTCAGGATATCCCTGCTTCAGCACCGGTAGCTCAATCAGTGGCTTAGTCAAAGACTGCGCCACTGATTGAGCCACCGGTGCTGAAGCAGGGATGTCCTGAAAACCTGACCTGTTGGTACTGGTGTAACGGTACCTGAGGCACATCTACTTTTTTCATTTACAGTCCTAGAGTATCACTACTTAATTTTTTAATATATATATATATATATATATAGTAATAAAATGTATTTATTTTATCAGACGCTCTCTCTTTTTTGTTTTTAGGGTACTGACATACACGTAAACCACATCTTTCTAAAATGCAGCACAAAGCATTTTGACCCAATGGTGAATACGTTGGAGATGTCTTTTCCTTGTATACTGTACCACTCATGTTTAAGATCCTGCTTAACAGTTAGTAACAACGGAGGGAGAGGGAGTAGGGGGCGTGATACCTTTTTATTGGACCAACAAGTAGCGGATGTGTTACAAGCGTTCGATCTCTCGGGGTTCTTTCCCTGAGTCCAGATGCAGAGTCAGTCACCCACCAGCGAGAGGGCTAGGAAATCATAGTGTAGCTTTGTCCATGAGGATGATGCAAAGCAAAACTGATGCAATTACATTTGTGTATCTTGCCAGCAGTTTATGCAGCAATCTTGCAGCGGACATAGCAGCAAAGGAAATGTATGTTTTTTATATATATATATATATATATATATATATATATATATATCGGACATGGGAATTCTTAAACTCCTCCCCGCCCCCAACAGCTCCCAGACAAATTATACACCCATAGATTGTTAACAGGATTGCAAATAAAATAAAAACAATGTGCTTAAAGCAATGCTGCGTGTAAGGAAATAATGAAATCCACTATATACGGGTGTACAATTTATCTGTTTATTAACGTACAAAATGGAGAGAATAAATGTGATTATGGGCCCATTAGCTTACTTTTCAGCTAAGTTTATAAGTGCAGGGCACCTGAGCGGGGCCATGTGAAATCTCCCCAGGGGCAGCCGACTCCAGTCCTCAAGGGCCGCCAACAAGTCAGGTTTTAAGGATATCCCTGCTTCAGCACAGGTGGCTCAATTAGTGTTTGTCTTAATGACTGAGCCATCTGTGCTGAAGCAGGGATATCCTGAAAACCTGACCTGTAGGTGGCCCTTGGGGACTGGAGAAGGCCGCCCCTGCTCTAGTTTAAAGCTGCACCCTCCCCCCCCCCCCAGAAGCCTATATAAGTTTAACTCATAAAATGTTAGCATCTTGCTCCTGAGAATGCCCGGCTCTTTAAAAAATAAAATTTAACTTTTTTTTGTGTTGGAAATCATGATTTCCTCACCCTGTAGCACCCGAGGTTAAGCACGGCGGCCTTTCTCCTGCACTCTGCTCTGGGGAGAGCTCCATTTTATCCTCCCGCTTATACTGTATCTCCTAAACAGAACATCCTATGTTAAAAATAACAACCGTGTTGGAAAGGGCAAAAGGAAGTATTTTTAAAGTAAAACAAAACAAAATACGGCAAAAAAAATAAATTAAATAAAGGCCATCAGCGCAGATCTGGTGAAGCTCCTGCGCCTGTAATGTTTCTCACCGGAATGATTTCCAGGGAAACGGCTTTCTTTGCACTTTGATTTGAGAGCTCAGATACTTCACATCTATGCATTTATCTTTCATTTCTTTTTCCTACTGTGTATAACACCTTCTGCCAGAAGTTGGTCACAAAGCCACACAGCTGCAGTGTAGCCGTTCGGCTCAGACCAGCTCAGTCAGACTCTGGTGATGTTGTGGTGGTGAAAGTGAGACGGTGAGCCACGGAAAGAGTATGTGAGGTCATATCTGTGCGAGCAGGACTATGTACAGTATGTATGTGTATAAACAGCAAGCAAGCGTCTGTTATTGTGTGACTTTTCATGAGTGTTCCTACGGAGACATTTAATTTTCTCCTTTCTGTTTATCAAGCTCCAGTGAGCTTCAGTCTGAGCCACCTGTGCGGAAGCAGGGATATCCTTAAAAACTTGACCTGTTGGTGGTCCTTGGGGATTGGAGATGGCCACTCCTGTTCAAGAGCATCACAATGATGCCCTAAGTGTATTTGTAAACAATGTGGTAGAAATCCAAGACATATAAATGGCACAATGTTTGTGTTTTATATCCAAGTGCTGTATCTGCTGAATGCATACTGTGCAAAGGTTTTTATCAACACACATTCTGAGTTAATGTTTGAATATGTCTGCTTGCTACAGGAAGGCCTGGTTGGACACTTGTGTTTGTGTTGTTCTAGATCAGAACTAATAACTAAGCTTCTAGACCACCATCTACCTACTGTATGTTTCAGTTGATTTGTATCAGTGAGTCAGACTCTAAGTTGAACTAACACAACAAAACCTTTTGTCCTTTGCCTAAAACTCCAGCCCAGTAAAAAAAAAAAAGAAACCACACAAATTACGAGATTGCTGTATTTTCTTTCCCAGCCGGTCGGTGCCAGTCGGTACACTTTATTTATCCAGGGTGGAGCGGCACTGAAGACAAAAAAAAAACAAGGTGGAACTCGGACAGGAACCAAGAAATATCAAAACTCTGACAACAAACTTTCTTTTGTTCAAATATAATAAAAAGGAAAGAGAAAACCGTTCAGGAGGGAGCAACTCTAACATCTAACCAAACTAGAAAAAAAAAGAGTCTTTTGTCAATAACCCTTCAACTTTAGTCTTTTGTTGCTTTTTTGTCTCTGTGCCATGGTGTGGTCTGTCTTATTTATTTAAGGGCAGATGCCTGCAGCTATTATCTTGTCAGTTAGTGGGGCCTGGTGATGTTATCTTGTCAGGCAACGTAGCCTAGAAGAATCATATTGGTGACTGTGCATGGAGTGTTTTTGAGCCGTGAAAGGTTGTCCGGTTACTAGTATTCATACATACATCTGATGGCAGTGGACTCCATATGTGTGTATGTACATACAGTATAGGTATATATGTGTACGTTATTAGGCACCGTGCTTTCTATTCAACATTATTTAGTGTCAATGTTTCAATCCTATTTAGGACCTTCATCAGGACTAGTAGAGCCTACATCTTTTGTGTGGCCCGGTCTTGAAGCATGGAGATATTATTATCTCAATTGGCCATGTTAGGGCTATGTTGTCAGAGCACAAGTCCTTGAGGTGTGGTCTTACTAGGCGGTTATCCTAGAAGGTAATGGAACTTGGGGCACCTCACAAGGTGGCAGGGCCTGTAGCAGTTGTGTCCATAGAAAAAGGATCTTGGAGCTACCACTTTAGGCAAAAGCGACTGGAATTGTTATCTTGCCGCCTGTCTAATTCTGGAATTGTTATCTTGCCGCCTGTCTAATTCTGGAATTGTTATCTTGCCGCCTGTCTAATTCTGGAAATGTTATCTTGCCGCCTGTCTAATTCTGGAATTGTTATCTTGCCGCCTGTCTAATTCTGGAATTGTTATCTTGCCGCCTGTCTAATTCTGGAATTGTTATCTTGCCGCCTGTCTAATTCTGGAATTGTTATCTTGCCGCCTGTCTAATTCTGGAATTGTTATCTTGCCGCCTGTCTAATTCTGGAATTGTTATCTTGCCGCCTGTCTAATTCTGGAAATGTTATCTTGCCGCCTGTCTAATTCTGGAAATGTTATCTTGCCGCCTGTCTAATTCTGGAATTGTTATCTTGCCGCCTGTCTAATTCTGGAAATGTTATCTTGCCGCCTGTCTAATTCTGGAATTGTTATCTTGCCGCCTGTCTAATTCTGGAATTGTTATCTTGCCGCCTGTCTAATTCTGGAAATGTTATCTTGCCGCCTGTCTAATTCTGGAATTGTTATCTTGCCGCCTGTCTAATTCTGGAAATGTTATCTTGCCTTGTGATGTCGCACCCGGTAATTGCTTATCTTTTCAGATGTCAACGTTTGGTGCTTTAATATCACAAATATATTCAGCTCCCTTATGTCACAAATGTAGAAAATGGCATTATATTTATAATATAACAGTATTAGCCAATAGTTGTTGGTATTGCAAGTAGGAAGAGAGAACAAAGATTTGGCGAATCACCTACTCGAGAACTGAGCTTTTACCTCAGCAGGCCACACAGCTGTTATTGTGATCATGGCTCTGGTGCTCAGACATGACTCATCTAGGACCAGGGTAATAAGCCTTATTAGGATTCGGTACCTCCTTCTCACAATTAACAATAATACATTTTTGTATATGTTAGCCTCCTCTGAATCCTTCATTGACCTTTTTGCGGTGTTCCGCTTTTCCACATTACTCTTACACAGAGCTGTTATTGAACCAAGAATGGAAACCTATAAATACAGTATGATCTGATGTTTACTAAGAAGTTGGGAGTTTGAGACACCAGATCTCAAAGTGGTACTAGTTTGCACAGCACTGGAGGTATTAGCAATGTCAAGTGTCAGAATCTGCTTTTGTCATGTCTTGCTTATTTGAGCAGCATGCTGTATACTTGTGTCTGTTTGCTTATCATGGTGGGAAGAAGGCTGGCACGCTGATAGCCCTTACAAGGGTCGCTGAATGTAATGCCATGTTTGCTTGTGTCCAGGGGTGATTGCAGGGATGGTCAGAATGGAGACGATGGCTTTACTAGGGATCACATAAATCCAGGACTAAACAGGATAACGATTTATAGTTCTCTGCTGGTGTGGTGTCCACAGTCCAGTTTCTTAAATGTAAGGTAGACTTCTTTTGCTAAAAGAAGTATTAGCCACAACAGACCAGTCAGATTTATTGACCCAGATAGAGAGAAGAAAAAAAATGGCAAAAGATGGAGAACTTGATATACTCTTCAGAGAATAAGAGCTATTGACTCTCGGTAACCTTTAAACTCTGCCTGATTGGAGTTCGAAAGTGACTATCAACCATCAATATTTACATGTAATCCCAATACTAAATGTAGGTAATCAAGACAGCCGTGATTGTGGTGTAAAACACTACTATTCCAAATATTAGTGATACAAAGAGTAGTGATACAATAAAAAAATGTTCAATACAACCCTATAGGGCCCATGCAGCTCCTTCAAATGGTTTTCCAGCTCCCTCCAACAGGCGCCAATCAACGTCAGGGCGTAAAATGGTCCTGTGTGTATATATGATAAAAGGATGTAAAGAATGTAGTGCAACACAGTTGTGTAGTAAGCCATGAATATTAAAAAAAACAAGTGAATTAAGCCGCACATGATGCAAAATGACATCTGGAAATAGTGGTAGTGAAGTGTTCTCGATGGTGAAGTTCTCATACAGAGAGAAAACAGGGTGATCCTGTATATATATATATATATATATAAAATAGACAAAGAATAAAGACACACTCACAATTTTGCCAAAGGCAAAGCGCATATAGACCACAGCAGGGTCTCAAAAGGAAACCGCTCCGTTTGCCCTCCTTGTGTGACGGGGGGCACCAGGCTCCCCTGATCTGGCAGGTAATGTCGCTTCCGGATCGTGGCGCCCCTCTGGGTGAGGATGGATACCTCCGGTGCTGCTGTAGTCACAGGTTGTCGGGGCAGAAGGATCTCCCTTGGAGTAGATAGATCACTTTACGTGTTTCGCTTGTAGGAGCTTGGTCCTAGGCTGAAGTGGTCTGTCCCTTTATCTTTATAGTCCAGCAGTGGTGATGTCACTGCAGAGTGTATACAAAATTAAAACTATCTGCTCTTCCTGACAGCACAATTTATATAATTCAAAATCTTATACTATATTAGTGAAAGCACTGTATGCCTGCCTGCCTGCCTGGATGTCCGGTGTCCCTAGGGGAAATCTCATTGGTCCCTTGGCCCGCCCCCGCACACCTCTCATTGGCCTGAGGCGGAGTGACGGGCCAAAGGACACACAGGGACACACACACACACAGGGACACACACACACACGGACACGGACGGGGACACACACACACAATCCCCTCCCGGTGCCCCTCACTCTCCCCCGTCAGCTGGACCGCACCTCAACTTCCACACACCCCCCACCCTCCCTGTGCCCGAACTTACCCGGAGTCCCGTGTACACACACACACACACACACACATTCCCACCCCCCCAAGCTCACACACACCTTACCCCCCCCCCAAGCTCATCCCCCCCCAAGCTCACACCCCCCCCACCCCCCCAAGCTCACACCCCGGCGCCGCTACAGTCAGCGGGGGAGCGGAGCGAGCGCCCGGGACACACGTGGGGGAGCGGTCACAACACGCGGCCTCCCGCCTCACATCCACGTGGGAGCGGCCGGATGAGTGAGGCAGCGGCCGGATCAGTGAGGCAGCGGCAGGATGAGTGAGGCAGCGGCAGGACGGGTGAGCTCCCCCCCCCCTCCACATGCTACGTGCTGCTCTTGCCCCTCCGCTCCCGGCTCCCCCCTGTCACCGCGTGACAGGACGTGAGATGGAAGGGGGGATGCCCCTCCGGTCCCGGCTCCCCCCTAGGCCGCGGGACGTGAGATGGGAGGGGGGATGCCCCTCCGGTCCCGGCTCCCCCCTGTCGCCGCAGGACGTGAGATGGGAGGGGGGATGCCCCTCCGCTCCCGGCTCCCCCCTGTCACCGCGTGACAGGCCGCGGGACGTGAGATGGGAGGGGGGATGCCCCTCCGCTCCCGGCTCCCCCCTGTCACCGCGTGACAGGCCGCGGGACGTGAGATGGGAGGGGGGATGCCCCTCCGGTCCCGGCTCCCCCCTGTCGCCGCGGGACGTGAGATGGGAGGGGGGATGCCCCTCCGCTCCCGGCTCCCCCCTGTCACCACGTGACAGGCCGCGGGACGTGAGATGGGAGGGGGGATGCCCCTCCGGTCCCGGCTCCCCCCTGTCGCCGCGGGATGTGAGATGGGAGGGGGGATGCCCCTCCGCTCCCGGCTCCCCCCTGTCACCGCGTGACAGGCCGCGGGACGTGAGATGGGAGGGGGGATGCCCCTCCGGTCCCCGCTTCACCTTCTCCCCACCGTTGTCCCCGCTGCCTGCGCAGGAGGAGGGGGGGGGGGGAGCGGTTGTTGGTGCTGGTGTGTGTAATTGTGTGAGACTGTGTGTGAGTGTCTGTGACTGTGTGTAAGTGTCTGTGACTGTGTGTGACTGTGTGTAACTGTGTGTGACAGTGTGTGTAAGTGTTTCACAGTGTGAGAGTGTGAGTGTGTGTAAGTCTGTGTAAGTGTCTATGACTGTGTGAAACTGTTTGAAACTGTGAAAGTGTGTGTAAGTGTGTGTGACTGTGTGTGAGTGTGTGTAACTGTCTGTGATTGTCTGTAACTGTGTGTGTGTGTGTGTGTGTGGTGCACTGTGCAGTGTGAGCAATGAGCAGTGTGTCAGTGTGTGCAATGTGAGCAATGACCACTGTGTGTGCAGTGTGAGCAGTGTGAGCAGTGTGTGTGCAGTGTGTGCAGTGTGAGCAATGAGCAGTGTGTGTGCACTGTGTGCAGTGTGAGCAATGCGCAGTGTGTCAGTGTGTGCAGTGTGACCAATGAGCAGTGTGTGTGCAGTATGCAGTGTGTGTCAGTCTGAGCAGTGTGTGTGCAGTGTGCAGTGTGTCCATTGAGCAGTGTGTGTGCAGTATGCAGTGTGTGTCAGTGTGTGCAGTGTGAGCAGTGTGCAGTGTGTCAGTGTGAGCAATGAGCTGTGTATGTGTGTGTGTGCAGTGTGAGCAGTGAGCAGTGTGTGTCAGTGTGACCAGTGTGTGTGCAGTGTGCAGTGTGTGTCACTGTGAGCTGTGTGTGCGCAGTGTGCGTCAGTGCGACCAATGAGCAGTGTGTGTGCAGTGTGTGTGTGCAGTGTGCAGTGTGAACAATGAGCAGTGTGTGTCAGTGTGAGCACGGTTCACATCCCGGGCAACGCCGGGTCTCTCAGCTAGTACAATATAAAATACAAATAGAAAGACATATAGGAGATATATCCTTCCTAGATCAAAAACTGTTGCCAACACACTACCTAGATAAAATAGCAGAAAAAACTGAAACAGACAGGAAATATATATGAATCAGCATAAATAATGTAATTGATCCACGAATATTGGGGTTCAGCACAGGTCACCTCAGAGGTGCTACTAATGGTGTTTGTGGTGGCATGAGTAAAGGTGGAAGGCCTCTTATTCTTCATTGGATGAGTCTCCGCTATATCCCATCTGTACCAGCAACACAAATTCGGGTCTTCAGAACTCTAATTCCCTTCGCACAACATGTGCTGAAGTTTGACATTCTGTGGAAGTTTTAGCTCCGAGTAGGCTAGGTCGCGAACGAACGCCGGGAATGGGCGAAAGCCAAATGTAGGAAGATTACAGGGATGGGAATGTAAATCTCCAGCAAAAAGGTAATTGAATATAATAGCAGACACTGTTTGGTCTTTGTTAATTTTCGCTCATCCCCTTGCTACCAGGATCTATATTAGGGTTTTATTGCCATGTTGTTTGCACTAATAAAATAGTAAAATTTATTTCGAGGAAGCTGAAGGATGGTTTTACAATGCAAATGTGAGGACGCTGGACATTTCATTTATGCCTCTGCTATTTTAGACCTTGAACAGGATAAATTACTCTCCACTCATGCCGGGGGGATGTCACTGCACTGTAAGAATATTTTACAGGCTGCCTGCTGCCACTGGTACCAAAGCCTCAGAACACTTTTCCATGTATTTATTTTGGTCACCGAAGTCCAACATTTGTTTGTAAAAATGATCAAATATTGTTCCCGATTTAAAAAAAAATGCTTGTAGGACTATCTATGGCAGGGACCGCCAACTCCAGTCCTCGAGGGCCACCAACAGGTCAGGTTTTAAGGATATCCCAGCTACAGCACCGGTGACTCAATCAGTGGATCAGTCTGAAGTAAGGGACTAATTGAGCCACCTGTGCTGAAGCAGGGATATCCTTAAAACCGTGATCTGTTCGAGGCCCTTCAGGCCTGGAGATGCCCACCCCTGATCTACGACAACAATACGCAACCGTGACTTCTGCGTGCTGTTTTCTGAGCTTACAATACGAGCCGCTAATCGCCGCGGTGACTATCCCTTCTCCATTCTTCGCCAGCACTGTTACCCCGCGCTGTAATTCTGCGGTCACAGTGGCTAGCGCTCGATGGTATCTGGCACCATTACACTGATACATTACACACCCACAGGTTCACGCCGGGCTGTGATCTAATCTGTATTAGAAGACAATGGGGGTTATTCAGTTAAATGCACGTTGCTGCCCTGTCGCACGGAAACCCCCATTCCGTGCTTTTTTAATACACGTAAGATTTTGGCTCGCACCTTGCATATCAAACAGTTTGCTGGCTCCTGTTCCCACCAGGGGCATCTTGTTACACTTCTGCTGCGGAATTATTTTTCTAATTATAACTTTATTTTGCCCTTTTTTTGTAACTTTTTTTTACTACTCTCTATTAAAGGCCACCTCTTTATTTGACCTTTGCATCAGTCCCACACGGTGACCTCCTCCTATTTTTTGATGGTGGACTCCGCTTTCATTCCTTGTTGTTGAAGGGCGGATGATTACGCTAAGAATGTGTTTGCAGTCTCTGAATCCCCCAGGATCCAAAGCTTGCATCATATAGTGGCAAAGACGGGGATAACTCTGTGTGGATGCGTGTGAAAAACGGGGGAAAAAAAATGAATAATACCGTCCCCCAACAGGTCAGGTTTTGAGGATATCCCTGCTTCATTACAGGTCGCTCGGCAGTCCCTGCTTCAGCACAGGTGGCTCAATCAGAGGCTCAGTCTTTGACTGAGCCTCTGATTGAGCCACCTGTGCTGGGATATCTTCAAAAACCTGACCTGTCGGTGGGTGGGGGGGGGGCGTGTGGACGTGAGTTGAGCAGAATGCTCAACTCCAGCAACTGCAAGGATTGTGCGCACAGCGGGTTGTGGTTTTGATTGGTACGCTTCTACATCAGGGGTACATCAGTCCTCAAGACCATCCCCCCCAAACAGGTCACGTTGAAGGATATCCCAGTTCAGGTGGCTCAGTCGAAGACTCAAACATCAACCTACACCGCCATAAATTGACGTTCAATTAAATGGGCCCCGTCTGTGCGCTAAGTCGGCGACTGAGCCACTGATTGAGCCACCTGTGCTGAAGCCGGGATATCCTAAAAACCTGACCTGTTGGGGGGCAGGAGGGGGGGATTATCTTGAGGACAGGAGTTGGCTACCCCTGCTCTATGGTGTAGCCAACACATATCCGCGTAAGTTAAACAGCAGCGCTACCTTAACATGTAGCATTGCCTTTGGGCATATTTAGATTAGAACTGCAATTCCACCTTTACCAAGGGTTGGAGATTAACAGACATACATCTACAGGCAGTGGGATCCGCAGCCAAAGCCTCTCCTGCCTCTATTCCTCCTGACTACCAGAACAAAACAATACTACCCCTTCTTGGCTCTCCCTGAGCACTTGTTCAGACCTACGGTAAACAGCACTTCTGCATTTTAAAATGCACAGAAGAAATCCTTCCAGTTGTTTTGTTTCCAGTCCCTGCAAGTATCAAGCACTGCGGGTAAAATACCCTTAGCAACGTGAGGACTTGGGGTCCCCTGGCCTCCGTCGGCTCCCCGGTTCTCAAGATAGATATAACTTGATATAATGGTGGTCAATGACTGAGGCCCTGATGGAACCACCTGTGCTGAAGCAGGGATATCCTGCACACCGGACCTGTTGGTAGCTCTTGAGGACGGGAGTTGACAACTCCTGCCCTAAACTTTTTACAGTGAGGAAGTACTGCAGTGTGTACACCTGTACACCAGCCTAGGTCTAGATCTGTACTATTAGTAGCAGATTTATGGATTCCAGGTGTGAACTAGATTGTATTTGCTTGGCAGGTAATGATTCCTTTTACTTGGCTAACATAAGAGTTCTACAGTAGCTTGTATTTGAGCGCTTATAAGTTGTGGTATTTGTACATGTGTGTAATGTGGTGTAGGTGTGTATACAGTATGTACTGCAGTGAATGTGTGTAACTGGGCTGCACTGGATGACTGCAGCCATGTAATGTGAATGTCGAAGACTGAGTCACCTGTGCTGAACCTGGGATATCCTTAAAACCTGACCTGTTGGTGACCATTGAGGCCTGCAGTTAGCCACCCCTGGCATAGAGATTTCCTCTGTGGCATTCATCATGTGATAGTATGGGTCATGGCAGGGGAGCGTAAACTTTTCCACGTGTGCACCCCTGCCTGCTCTCCTCGGCGCCTCGTGCCCCCCCCCCCCCCCCCGCTCGGCCGGGTCATTTGACGTCACGATGCCATGGTAACGTGACGTCATTTGACGCCAGGTTACCATGACGACGCGTCACAGGAAGGGAAGGCAAGTGTGTTATTGAGGCCTTGTGTTGTCCACGGCATTTAATTAAAATGCCTGGGGGCAGAGCGCGGGACGTCTATAACTGCAGCGCCCTTCCCCCCCCGACGAAAATCTAGCGCCCCCCAGTTTGCGCACCCATGGCTCATCGGATATTGTGGGGCATGTTTTCATTTGGCAAACTGCTCTCTTTTAATATCTACTTCAACCTTTGTCTCGGTTGCATCTCACGAGACTGCCACACAAATAACGTGAAGCTGGTAGTATCCCAGGCCAGTGAGGAACAGAGGACGAGCCTGGTAGTGCCTTCTGATTAGTTCGCCCAAATTGAGTGGCAATCTTGTGTCCTCAATCTCTGCATCTTGCCCACAATTGGCATGTGCTAAGTGTTGCTTTCTCTGTATATTGTTTGTTTAAAAAAATAAAAAATAAATTAACATCCCTTTTGAAGCAGGGGGTCTCCGGAGATGAACCCCATTAATTTCAGCTCCGGGGACCCCCTGCTTCCCAAGGTACTTACCTCCGTAGGAGGTGCTGGTAACAGCTCTGCTCGGCCAGCAGGGATAACATAGTGGCGGAGTTTCAAAGCCCCCGCCTCCTGCGGGCCAATAGGGAGCCATGACATCATCAGTTCCAGCTTCCTATTGGCTCGCATGACGCGGGAGCTTTAAACTTTGCCAAGATACCGGCACCCCGCTTTGGAGATCTGTATCTCGGGAAGCAGGGGGTCCCCGAAAGAAATTAACAGAGACCCCCTGCTTCAGTCCTGTGTAAAAACAACAACAAAAACAGAAATAGCAAGCTCATTCCCTGCATGTTTATTAGACGGGACTAAGGGTAACGAATGTGTCACCGTGCCTTCCTGTGACATTGGGACATTTTGGTCGAATGTCCATGCATTTTTCACTGACGGTTATGAACTCCATGGTCATCTCCAGCACTGAAGAGGCCGAGCCTTTTTAATTTAACTACAAGAAAGAAGCAAAGGAATAGAAAAACAAGAAAGTACATTGTCTGGTTAATCCTGTTTTGTGTCAGAAAGAGGTGGAATTCATTAAATAACCTGTTTACTCTGCGGCTGAATTCTAAAGGATGCTCCCAGTTGAAATCTCCCAAGTTTACTATAAGCTATTAATTAAAATCCTAAAATGAAGCAACATATTTTTTTTTTCCCCTTACAGTCTAATTGCATTATTTTCTGATGTCATTTGTGGGAACACCCAGCGCGAATACAACAAAGGTGTTTGTTTAATAAACAAAAAAACGCCTGCAGAAACTGACCCCAAAAAGAAAAGGGAGAGAAAAAAAAATGTGTGCTGCTTTAGAACAGGTGAGCAAACAGCAGGTTCGGAACACGGTGTACCCTGCATTCTAAGTACACAATGCAAATATTAGTGTGTTCTATAGATTTACAGTCACCTTTTACATTTTACAATCACGTTAGTGCAACGGTAGCCAACTCCAGTCCAACTAACAGGTCAGGCTTTCAGGATATCCCTGCTTCAGCACAGGCGGCTCAAAGAGTGGCTCAGTTGAAGAAGAGTCGAAGACGGAGCCACTGGTGCTGAAGCAGGGATACCTTGAAAACCGGACCTGTTGGTAGCTCTTGAGGACTGGAGTTGGCCACCCCAGCGTTAGTATATGCAATTATGTAAACACACACTTTGTATTGGTGCGAGTCATACCCAGGGCTCCATTAACTCTAGGCTCATAACGTCACTTTACAGTGACTGATCCTATTTTCAATGAGGTTAACGCTTGTCCGCAAAGTTAATTATATGTGAAAACAATGGCCCTTGAAATGGCCCTTGTGTATTTCATAGACTTTATGTCATGTTAAAAGCGCAATCCAATACATTTTTGTATTTATTATTATATATATTTAATTTTTTTTTACATACAGTAGGATTGAAGCAGGGGGTCTTCTGAGCTTAACCCCGTCAATTTCAGCTCCGGGGACCCCCTGCTTCCCGAGATACAGACCTCCAAAGTAGATGCCGGTACCTCCTGCCAGTTTAAAGCTGCTGCGTCACATGGGCCAATAGGAATCCGCACCAGATGATGTCACGGCTTCCTATTGGCCCGCTGGACTCGGAAGCTTTCAAAAGCAGCGATTTATGTGAAGCCTGGTTGCCGAGCCAGAGCAGATACCGGCACCCCCTCTGTATCTCCGGAAGCAGGGGGTCCCGAAGCTGAAATTTAATGCGGTTCATCTCCAGAAAGAAAATGAACGACCAGCTTGGATTGCCTGTTTAAGTTAGCATAACCTTGTTCAAATAACCTGGAATGCCTTAATAGTAAGCCGAAGAGCGAGAAATGGCTCCACTGCTAAACCCTTTATAATGGAAGCCAACCTCACAATTCCCTAATTATCTCTATAACACCCACTGGTAGTGTGTGGGGGTGCAACCTGAGAACCGAAAAGAGCAATACACAAGAACAAATGGAAGGGAGGTCAAAAATCATATACCCCTGAAAGTGGGTCACTTTAGGTGCACTCAGAGATATATCAGTGAGAAAATAAAACTTAGCCTTTAATAAATGTAATAAAATTAATGGTTCACGCAGAAAAAATAATTAAAAAGTCTAACACAGGAAGTAGAGGTTAAGCTCGCCTTACCCAAAGGTGGCATTGCTCCCACCCAGAACCTGAAATATGGCTATTGCTAAAGAGGGGCAGGGAACAAGTGTCCTATTTTTGTAAAGTAGCAGGTGACTGTGTAACTCCCCAAATACTCCTGCATATAATATGAGGAGAGATACTTGTGAACAAAACTACACCTGAGATGCTTCGGAAATCTGGTTGCGTAAAGGAATATTTGGGGAGGTGTAGAACTTGGAACTTTACAAAAGTAGAACTTTCTCCCTCTCACAAAACCCATATTTCAGCGTCTGGATGAGGGTAACGCCACCTTTTTAGGTATGACTGTGTTAACTTGAACTGACCTTTTGTGGGTAGACTTTGTTAGGATTAATGCCTCTCTTGTAAATCATTTTCACTAACATCTGTTATAGTTAAGGCAATGCCCTTCCCTGTCGAAAACATGACTTAACGCCGGCCCGTCAAACTCGGAATAGGTTGGGGGCCCAAGCCTTAAATTCGACTGCAAGACCCGGGCCGCATCTTCCGAGGGCAGGAAGGGAAAAAATGATGTAGCCTAACTGACTCGCATAGTCACTACGTGTACACATAAAAAGATAAACATCACAGGTATCTCTCCCCCTCACCCCACATCCTCTCTCGGGATGTTAAAGTCATGTCGGCCCACTTAACGGAGCTCAGTGGGTCTGGGACAAAGTCCTCCAAAGACCTAGTGATCCAATTCGCCCACACATATGATATGGCCTACCTGGTGTATCGGGTGGGAGCAGTAAGAGCCTGTTTCTGCTGGCTGTGCAGCTGGGCTTTTAGGTCCACATCTGCAAAGCTATTAAAGTGTAAAACATGTCTTAAAAATGGAAAGGAAGGTATTACATGGGCGAGAGGTTTCAATTTATTACATCTCCGTTATGGCCCATAATTACTAAGTGTTTCCATAAGACACATTCCAGCGCCGGAAGACACCTTACGTCTCATTCAATTGAAGTGAAGGTATCTGATGGCACCAGAAGGTGTCTTTTATGGCACAGTGCCGCTTAATAACTATGGGCCTGTATTTTTACATTTTCCGGCCCATATTGATGAATTTCTTCCTTTTTTCCCTCTTGATATAGTGTTCTTTTTTCCCCAGTATTTTTTTTGTTTTGACATTTAACTGCTTTCGTCTTCTTTTTACATAACTATGTTCCACGCTGCATAGGGGGATGTTAGGGCTTCATGTAGCGTTTATTGACTACAGTGCACTCACTATATGTCCGTTTTGGCTTTGGCTACGGGTCATGGCCATTAGTGTGCAGTAAGTTTCACATCACTTAGAGCAAGGGTGGCCAACTCCGCAGCCACTCAACTCAACGGCCACCAACAGGTTAGGTTTTCAGGATATCCCTGCTTCAGCACAGGATAACCTATCCTGTTGGTGGCATTTGAGGACTGGAGTTGGCCACCCCTGCTTTAGAGAATAAGCCGCGGTAGATATGGTGTGTGAAAGTGGATCTCCGTGAAATGAATGAAGCTCCTTGCTCTGTGTTGGTTGATGACATTATTTCATTGGAGTTTACGTTTCTTTGGGTGATTCTGTGCGACTGGGGCAATTTCTTAAAACCAGCTGATTTCCCTGGTTTCGGTTCGCATTGAAACAGCACATGGAAGTTTGGACAATAGCGCCAACTTTCCAGCACTGCAAGCATCATGGGTAATCATAAAAAGGGGGGAAAAGGCCAAAAAGTCAAATACCTTTCTTTTTTAAATGTTAATCAAAGTACTTCACATATTTGTTTATATATATATATATACAGTGGTTGACAAATCACCAAAAAATCTACTCGCCACACAAAAAAATCTACTCGCCACCTAGTACCAAACGTGTGCTGCTTGGGCCAATATTTACTCGCCCGGGGGTTAAATCCACTCGCCCGGGGTGAGCAAATGTATAGGTTTGTCGAATACATACATACATACATACATACATACATATATGGGAAATAGCCGTGTTTGGGGCTTGCTCACACTGCCTGCTACGTGACGTGCGCACGTTCGGCACTCTTTGAGGATAGTGTAAGCTCGGCCTTAGTTCAGTTGCGATAGTGCAGAATAAATGAGTGCTTCAGTATCAGTAAAAAGGTATCACCTAATACTGAAGAACTCATTTATTTTGCACTATCTATCCTATCTAATCTATCTATCTAATCTATCTATGTGAAGCTGTGCAAAGAGGAAGTTATAGTGTTAAGATAAATTCACTTTAATATGTGAGGGAATGATAACATAATGATGATTGGATTAAAGTCATGGATAGAAAGTGAACATAATAGGGAATATAGGGCCCAAGAATTGACAAATCCAAGTGATAATTGTTATGTTGGGTGGTTGTGTAACTGGCAGGCGCATATTTGCATCTGTGACACAACAAGATATTTAAAGCTGTTAAAAATGCCGTACAAATTATAGCATGATTGTGACACAATCTGCATACCGAATATGTAGAAGCACAAATGATGTATACTTCATAGGTTTAGACACGCTCTTGTACCCGACTCGGTCTGCCGGCTGGATCTTACTGTAGCTGCGTTGATGGGTCAGTGAGATTTTCCTGCGCTGTCGTCACAAGTGCCGAGTTCAAGCCGCCTGCTGCTGATTGGGGCCTGTTCTCTGCAGCCAATAATAAAATATGGCTCAGGTTTTCATTATGGGCTGTATTGATTACCTTTTGGGACAGATGAATTATGGAGAACATTAAATAAATAAATAAATAAATAAATAAATAATAAAAAAAAAAGAAGGAAATATTTTAATGAGACGGAGAGGTCGATTCCAGAAAAAGGCTGACGCACCAGCCTTTCCGGCACGCCTATTGCTTTGAATTCAGGCAAATGAAAGGTTTAAAGAGTTGTAGGCCCAGGTAGTCCGGTATGGAATTAGAGGTTTCGCCCCTTTTTGGCACTTACTCGCCCGTTCTTTTACTGTATCTAAAGCGCCTTTAAAAAAAAAAAAAAAAAAACTGTTAACCGAAGTACAGTACTTCACAACAGTTTTATTCGACTTGTGTAAGCTAATAACATGGGGAGGGGTTATTGGAAGAGGTAGGGGGAAGATTTTCATAGCGCACTGATAATGATAATGAGACAAAATCTAGCACTGATAATGATAATGAGACAAAATCTAGCAATCTTGTCCTGCTTTTTCAGATGTACTTAATCTGTGGCGTTAACCTAGCGAAGACGCGTGTAAGGAAATTCAAACAGTTTGTTACGTTTGAAACAGCACGCTTGGCACTGGAATCTGAATTGTTGATGCCTGGTGTGGATACGGCCTGCTTGATGCATCGCTGCACTGCTTGGTGCTGTGCGTCTGTTGTATTGAGAAGGGTGTGCGTGTGTGTGTGTGTGTGTGTGTGTGTGTAACAGGTACAGTAGTGGTGGACGCATAGCCTTTCTGTTTTGTCAGTCGGGTTCACAAAGTCAATTGCTGGCTCTGAGGAATTCACTGTTTTTCTTATAAAAGATTGCAAAGAATGCACTCAAGGCCCAACGAATGCTGTTTGTCAGTCAAAGTCCAACTGAAAAGTGTAACTAACTGGCACACACATTGCACTGCGCCACTTGGAGACGTACCCACATACTTCGCCCTCACACTCACATCCAAGCAGCGAGCGAGCGAGTGTCAGTAAGATATTCACCTGTTGCTATCCCTCAGATTATTACAGTCATTTTCTTCAGACGATTTGGCATCAAGCAACACCTGTCATTCTGAGCTGGGTTTTTTTTGTTGAGAAAAGAGTACGCACACATGCCTTGCAACATGCATATTTAAACGGTTCTTGCTGTATACCTTGGTGATCTGTCAGTTTGTTATGAGTAAGAGCTTAGTGTGTTTGCCTTTGCTTTGTGAATGAGTCTCTAGGTTATGCATACATTTGTGTCAAGTGAGTGTCTGAGGAAAGTGTGTGTGGGGCTGAGTTTGCAGTGTGATTGGCTGAGCTGTGACTTACAGGTTGAGTGTGCATAATTGATACAGCAGCTGCTAAGGAGCAGCGTTGCTTGTGTGATTGAGTGTGTATGTACATGTGTGAGTGAGCAGATTGTTGTTCAAGTGAGAGTCTCGGTTGTGTGTTTGCACAGGTGGGGCTGGGTCATTCATTAGAGTGGATAAATTTCCATGGATATGATAGGCTAATTCATGCATACTTTGTCTGAGAGTGAGTGATTGTGATGGGATTGTAGGCCAGTGTGTGTGTGTGTGTGTGTGTGTGTGTGTGTGTGTGTGTGTGTGTGTGTGTGTTGCTGAGCTCTGTGTTTAATTAATAACTTAATGGCCGCTTATTTGTTGTTGATTTTACCAGCTGCCCTAAAAGTTTCTGGTTTCACCTGGGCGAATGCAAAAAGGTGGTGGTTTCCGTGGATACTGGGCCTCGTCACCATGGTGACACACCCTCTTTATTTTATGTTAGTCAGTTCCCCAGAGTTGATTGTTTTTGGCAAAGGTCCCCAGAAACTCATCCAACTATTAAATAAAATAGATAGGTAGCTGCTAGGGCAGCACGCAAACAGGCCGGATTATCTGGAGCAGCCGTGTCCGCCCCAGAGCTGGGAGGAGCCCCTGTCCCACCTGTCCGGGAGGGAGATATATCCCCGCACAACACTCTCCTGTACGCATACAGTATACACATCCTCATGTACACTCACACAACACCTACTCCTGTACACATACAGTATACACATCCCTCATGTACACTCACAGAACACACTCTCCTGTACGCATACAGTATAAACATCCTCATGTACACTCACACAACACACACTCCTGTACGCATACAGTATACACATCCCTCATGTACACTCACAGAACACACTCCTGTACGCATACAGTATAAACATCCTCCTGTACACTCACACAACACACACTCCTGTACGCATACAGTTTAAACATCCTCATGTACACTCACACAACATCTACTCCTGTACACATACAGTATATACATCCCTCATGTACACTCACACAACACCTACTCCTGTACACATACAGTATATACATCCCTCATGTACACTCACACAACACCGACTCCTGTACACATACAGTATACACATCCCTCATGTACACTCACAGAACACACTCTCCTGTACGCATACAGTATAAACATCCTCATGTACACTCACACAACACACACTCCTGTACGCATACAGTATACACATCCTCATGTACACTCACACAACACCTACTCCTGTACACATACAGTATACACATCCCTCATGTACACTCACAGAACACACTCTCCTGTACGCATACAGTATAAACATCCTCATGTACACTCACACAACACACTCTCCTGTACGCATACAGTATACACATCCTCATGTACACTCACACAACACACACTCCTGTACGCATACAGTATACATATCCCTCATGTACACTCACACAACACACACTCCTGTACGCATACAGTATACACATCCTCATGTACACTCACACAACACCTACTCCTGTACACATACAGTATACACATCCCTCATGTACACTCACAGAACACACTCTCCTGTACGCATACAGTATAAACATCCTCATGTACACTCACACAACACACTCTCCTGTACGCATACAGTATAAAGATCCTCATGTACACTCACACAACACACACTCCTGTACGCATACAGTATACACATCCTCATGTACACTCACACAACACCTACTCCTGTACACATACAGTATACACATCCCTCATGTACACTCACAGAACACACTCTCCTGTACGCATACAGTATAAACATCCTCATGTACACTCACACAACACACTCTCCTGTACGCATACAGTATAAACATCCTCATGTACACTCACACAACACACACTCCTGTACGCATACAGTATACACATCCTCATGTACACTCACACAACATTTACTCCTGTACACATACAGTATATACATCCCTCATGTACACTCACACAACACCTACTCCTGTACACATACAGTATATACATCCCTCATGTACACTCACACAACACACTCCTGTACGCATACAGTATACACATCCTCATGTACACTCACACATCTACTCCTGTACACATACAGTATATACATCCCTCATGTACACTCACACAACACCTACTCCTGTACACAGACAGTATATACATCCCTCATGTACACTCACACAACACACACTCCTGTACGCATACAGTATACACATCCTCATGTACACTCACACAACATCTACTCCTGTACACATACAGTATATACATCCCTCATGTACACTCACACAACACCTACTCCTGTACACATACAGTATATACATCCCTCATGTACACTCACACAACACACACTCCTGTACGCATACAGTATACACATCCTCATGTACACTCACACAACATCTACTCCTGTACACATACAGTATATACATCCCTCATGTACACTCACACAACACCTACTCCTGTACACATACAGTATATACATCCCTCATGTACACTCACACAACACACACTCCTGTACGCATACAGTATACACATCCTCATGTACACTCACACAACATCTACTCCTGTACACATACAGTATATACATCCCTCATGTACACTCACACAACACCTACTCCTGTAGACATACAGTATATACATCCCTCATGTACACTCACACAACACCTACTCCTGTACACATACAGTATATACATCCCTCATGTACACTCACACAACACCTACTCCTGTACACATACAGTATACACATCCCTCATGTACACTCACAGAACACACTCTCCTGTATGCATACAGTATAAACATCCTCATGTACACTCACACAACACACACTCCTGTACGCATACAGTATACACATCCCTCATGTACACTCACACAACACACTCTCCTGTACGTATACACTATACACAGCCCTCATGTACACTCACACAACACACTCTTGTACAAATACAGCACACACTTCCTCCGTGTGCAAGCATACAATATACCCTTCCTTCATTTACACTTTCACAACACACTCCTGTACAAATGCAGTACACTGGTTTCCTCCACGTACACACACAGCACACATTTCTTTACACAGCACACATTGGCTCCATTTATAAGCACACAAGACACACTCCTGTACAAATACACTAAATACTTCCTCAATGTACACGCAGACAGTATACATGTGTGTGTGTGTGTGTGTGTGTGTGTGTGTGTGTGTGTGTGTGTGTAACACTCACTAGGGCACATGCATCAAGAAGAAGTGTATCAAAGAAAATCCCATTGAATTCAATAGGATTTTTGTCTCTGTGTCGGGTGCTGTTTGCTTTGCCCCAGAAGGGCACACCAACATTAGATTGCAAGCTCTTCTGGGCAGGGACTGCTTTTCCTAAATGTTACTTTTCTGCCTAAGGCGCTTCTTCCCACTATGTGTTATTTATATTATTTGTTATTTATATGATGCCACGTGTATTACTGCTGTGACGCGCTGTGTACATTAATGTTGCTATATAAATAAAGACATACATACATACATTTGCATTGATACATAAGCCCCCATTGACTCTAGTGCAGGGGTGCGCAAACGTTTCTGAAGAGCCGACTAAGAGCAGGTAAGAGAAGTTTAACAGAGGCCTCACGCCTCCCCCGGCATTAAATTTAAGTGCCTTGGGGAAGAGCGCTAGGCCTATGTAACCGCCGCGCCCCCTAGAAAATGCCGGGCCCCCCAGTTTGCTCACCCCTGCTTTAGTGTACACATGTGCTGAACACTGACTTAATGTATGCCCATTCAATATACATGTACCCCTGTGTAAGTATAATTACACACATTACATGCAGACTCTGGTGTACTCTTGTACATCCTTTCACGTACTACATGTAGACATACAATATACACACCGCTACATATACTGTATATGCAGCACACACTGACTCTGTCTACACACACATACATATATGACCCTCCCCGTCCCCCCATAATCCCTGACCTTGAAAAACGCAGGGATGCATGGTAATGAATCTTAACAGGCCCCCACTGTCTTAGTCATGACACACACATATGCTCTGAATGCAAATACACACACACCCACGGTCTCAACAGAGGCACACCTGACCATGTAATGCACAAACAAGCACCGGCCCCACCAATGGGAACCATGGATGTGGAAAGAGAGATGCCAACCTTAATTAATTTAAATATTTACCAATCCTGTTTTTTAATTGTGTATGTGTTTGCTCTATTTGTGTACAATAAAATACCTGCTGCATGGGCGTACCCAGTGCTGGGATAAAGAAGATGACATCAGGGTGAAAAAATGCAATGAAAAACATTTTCATGCCACAACAGATCAAATTGCATATTCTTCTTTCGGATGGATTTCCATATTTGTTTTTTTTTTTTAAATTTTTGGATTGAAAACCCTTGATTTTAAATGAGAAAATATGACGGATATTGGAATGACAAGGCATTGCTAAATTAGACCCAAGACTCTGCCAATCCCGTTCCAGAACTCTCCAGTAAGGGACAAATTAGCGTTTAATTTGTGCAAGTTGGAAGGTATGATCCTGCTCACTCTATAAAAGAAAAGTAACATACTGTATAACAAGATACAATATCTGTATACACCTTTATGTATTACCCCAAAGGCCCTCCGTAACACAGATATGACAAAGTAACCCCTGCATACAGACGCTTGTCAAGTTTGTCTTCTTTATTATGTATACCCTAAAACTGAAGTGAGGCACATTATTTTCACAATAGTACCTTCTCTGCTTATAAGATGATAAAGTACATCAAATGGGTAGCTGTATTTTATTACCTTACTCCAAAAGTGCTACCTGTGCCTGTTCTTTGCATAAATTATACTTTAGAGCCGGGGGGTCCCCAACCTTTTTGTGCCCAAGGGCACACTTGAGACTTCAGGAGAGTGTGGCGGGGTTCAACTAACACACACACACTTACATTGGGGAGGAGGCATCCAGTGTCGCGCCGGTCCCGCTCGCGTTTGCGGGAGTTGGGCCTGCTTTCCACTCGAACCCGACTTCTGGCGCAGACCGGCACGCAGCACCATGGATGCGGGCACCCACGCAAGGCTTGACGGGCGCAAATGGCGCCCATGGGGCACTACTTTGGGGACCTCTGCTTTAGAGCATTGGAGGTGCACAGCAGTAGGGCTTTGTATTACATCTATCGCAGTGTCTTGTGTAGCACATACACAGAGCGGACCCTGCTCCTATGCGCTTTCTATGTATGTGTTCAGAAGCTGACACGTGTGAACTGCTTTAATGTCCTCTGATGCCTGTACAGATGCTGTAGCTGCTGTGAGAGGCAAATTGACCGATGGGATCACTCTGTTGGGTGGAAGAGGGTAAGAGGACGGCAGCATTGTTTGCAGGTATCACAAGATCCTGTATGCCATTAACCACAATATGGCAAAGCTTTGGACGCCTGGGCTACAGTTCCAAGCTCTAATACGTACCGGACCACACCTATATCTTAGCATATCCAGTCATAAAACTGGAATTTTTAGTTACTATTGAAAGGTTGGGTGATTCATGAGTCTTTTATTCTCAAATAAGTATGGTTGTGCTTTGAAATAATTTGTATGTGGCAAAGATTGTAGACCATGCAAAAGGACGGCAGGAATTGGTATGTAATGGTGGTAGGTTGCTTGATTTACTTTAAAGCAGTTTCTGTTTTATGCTGTCAGTTATCTTCCTATTACATACCACTGTTGTGCTGGCATAGGAAACTCCTTTACTTCTTGCTGTAAGAAACAGACCCTTCCCTCAGGTGGAGGTATGTACTGTAGGTATGTCCCTACATCGTTTTACTGTGCAAAGGGCAGTGTGCTCTATTAGGGTTACTTAAAACATGGATTACAGCAATTTTCACCATCCAATTATTATTGTAAAGCGCCAACATATTAAGCAGCGCGGTACAATGGTGGTACATAGATCTGATAATTGCATAAACAGAATTGCATACAAAGAAGGACAAACACAAACAGATACAAAGAGGTAATGCGGGCCCTGCTAGTGAGAGCTTACAGTCTAGAGCAGCAGTGCGCAAACTGGGGGGGCGCGAGACTGACCGCGGGGGGCGCAGGGTTTACAGAGGCCCCGCGTGCTTCCCGAAGGCGCCGGGGGAGCGGCAGGGTCTCTGTAAACCTGACTTACCTTGGTTCCGGCGGCTTCTCAAACGTGTCGCCATGGCAACGCGGCGTCAAATGACGCCACAAGGTCATGTGACGTCACGTTGCCATAGCAACGTGATGTGACGCCAGAGCAGGGGTTGAGGGGGGGCGCGGAGGTGAGGGGACCGCCGGCAGGGGGGGCGCAGGGAAAAAAGTTTGCGCCCCCCTGGTCTAGAGCAAGAGTGGCCAACTCCTGTCTTCAAGGACCACCAACTGGTCAGGTTTTCAGAATATCCATGCTTCAGCACAGGTGTCTCAGTCGTTGACTGAGACCCTGATTTGAGTCACCTGTGCTGAAGCAGGGATATCCCGAAAACCTGACCTGTTGGTGGCCCTTGAACAGGAGCTGGCCGCCCCTGATCTAGAGAGAATGAGGGACAATGTGGAAACCAAAAGGTAAAGTGGCTGCTCATTGTGGGATAGAGTATGGTCCAGCCCAACAGCTGATCCCATTAAAGTTTGAGGGTGGAGATGTTAGGGGGTGTTACATGACAGGTTTCATTTAAGATTAAGGAAATTTGTAAGCCCATTAACAACCCAAACCACTCCTGAATACAATGTTGACCCTCTTGCGGTCACACTGTGAATTAGCCTAAACCTTTTTTTGTATGCAGCGTTTCTTGAATGTCCCATATCAGCCACCGTTAAAACATGGTGTCCCACTCCTGGCATTCCCCCTGTTGCCATTCCTGGTGCCTTATTATGCAGCCTCTGTTCTTCCTTCTGATCTCCCAGGGGCTGCTTAGCAGCCGTAGGATTGATTTCTCTCCGAGTTACTGATCCCTGGAAGTTAAAGGGATCCGATCTGCCAGGAATCATTGATTTCTTTACGCTGCCATGTTTGCTGCCTAAGTTCCATTCTGTGGTATTGATTAGGGAGGGAGACAGATTTATCTTTGTGTTGTAGACCTGCAGAACATATACATCTTGAGCCAAGGTTTGGGCTGCTTCAGCTGTGGCAATCATATGCTGTTCTGCATGTGTACTGAAGTATAAAACAAATGAACACAGTGATTAGATACTTAAGAACTATCTGCTGCTGTTAATACTTGTATTGCTCTCCAAGTGTACACTGAGCTGTACGTAGCAGGACGATAATGTCGTTAAGAACACCATCCCCAAGGAGTGTACAATAATAATTTAGTAACTGACGCTCAAACTTTAAATGCACCAATTCATTTAACACAGTGACGTGTTACCCCTGTTTTATTAACATTTACAATACATGGTAAGGGCCCCCAGGCCTTGCTTACTAACACGACCAAGGCCACTTCTATAGCAGGGTGTTAACTGAAAGAGGGCCATGAAACGTTTTCTCAAACACTTCGGAACGGCCATGAAAGGGAGTCTAGTAAATCCACAGATGAAATGGCAATACATCATATATTTTTTTGTTTTTTAATAATAATAAATCAAATATGAGGAACAGTTGATAAGTCATTTAGACTTACACCTGGGGAAAATCCCAGCTGAATGTTCCAGGATGGAGTGTGCCTGTCCCAGAGCCAGATTCCCACGGGCACTTCATGTGTGGCCTGCTGCTTGGAGACGTGGCAGACAGAGACGTGAGAGGGAGAAATGGAAGGAGCCATGGTTATCCCCGCAATAAAGTGGTCTTTTGAGTACGAGCAAGCATCTCCTTTGGTTGACACCGTCTGCTGAAATGAGTCCTCACACGCCGTAATCCTTAAACTGCACGGGCATTAATGTCGGGCTCTTGAATCTGCAAAATAGCGATGTGATTCCGCACACAAAAAAAAAACAAAAACAGAAAAGTGAACATCAGAGAGGAATTAAGAGCAGGCCATGTATCAAAGATTAGGCAGATTTACAATTAAAGAGAGAACTTCAAGGGACCAAAAGCCAGGAACCATCTCCCCCCTGAGACCAGACCATGTAATCAGCGCGCAGGTGACAAGGAGGAGTTGATATGTGTGTAAAGCTAAAGGACTTCCAAAAAGTTCTTAGGCCGATGTCTCAGACAGGGGTGGTAGGGATGAGGTGGAAACACTGCCAGGAAGAAAAAAAACCGGGAAAAAACAAAACGAGACTGGAATACTAGTACGTCTTCAAGTACCTGTGCGTCGAAAATATTTATAACAAGTAACTATTTAATTCGGGAGAGTATAAAAAATATATATATTTTTGTATGTATTTGCTTTAGAACACCTCAGTGCTTCTTGTTGCCATATAAATCTTGTCTAAATCTTTCAAGATTTGAAAATCTGGTACAGTACCACGACTTTTTGAAACCACTTCGACCACCAGGGATATCCTTTATCTCTAATAATAAGAGCCTGTGTCTGTCTGTCTGTCTGTCTCTGTCAAAGCCACAGCTCCAAGACCATGAAACCTAGAGACCTGGAACTTTGCATACACACTAAGGGGACCCTAGGGGTGTGCACCTGGGAGTTACAGTTGCAATATTTGTAGTTTTATATTTGACACCATTTATTATGGGAATAAAATTGTGGGGATTACTGCAACCCGTGCGAGGCCAGGTACTTTAGCCATTAAGTAATAAAAAAAGGATACTGGTGGCCACCAAAATCCCCCCCCCCCCCCCCAATAAGAGTGACACTGTGGTTGTCAGATGGTAACTTTTCTACCTACTACAAACCTATTGGGTGCTACAGAGCCACCCAATCCCCCATTTCAAGGTTTTCCACCTTACTTCTCGTTCATTTAATACCGTCACCCCATGTCCGGTCATTAGAGGCCAGATAATTTAAATCTGGGGATATGATCGCTCCCCATCGGCTAATGCCCTGCCTAATAAATCTTATTTTGAGAATGGATTAGGTAAATCAGTAGGGAGTTGCCTTTCGAACCTCCCTAACAAAGTTCTCACCAGTTCTCTCTCTTCCCCCCCCCCCCTCACCCCCACCCGATGTCTGCAATATATTTTAATTACACGTTTTTTTATTAGTTGTGTCTTTGCTTTCCTATTCTGCCTGTGTTTCTTTCTCTGCTCTCCTTGCATCTGCCTTCCCGAGTTTGGCTGCGGCTCTGCAGGTAACATCCTTTTTGGATTCCCTTCCTCGGGTTGAGTGCAGGTGTTCCAGAAACTAAAAGGGTGTGGGAAGCATAATAAAAGTGCATTCATTTTGTGCTAATCTGTATTTATAGTACACAAATGGGAAGAAAGCAAGTGGTTTCTGAGTCTGATTCATGTTCCACCCAGTCCTCCCTTACGCAAGAATCCCAGATCTGCAGCACTTATGATAGAAGGGAACGTTTCGACAGTTTCTGGCTGTTTTTTTTGTCCGGGCTTTGTTAATTTGTTTGTTCGCTTTGCAGTCCCTGTCTTCTTACCAAGCTGCCAAAGCAAATAAGAGTGAGAGTGTGCCAATTTTGTTGTATTAAAAAAGGATTGAAAATGTTGTTCGAGTCAGTCAGTGACTGCAAAACACCTGCTCCTCCGTAACACGGAATCGCAGATAAACTGACGCAGTGAAAAATATGAATTGTACTGTTTTTTTGGGGGGGGTTTGTGTGTGTGTTCTCATAAAACATGCGAAAATAAGCATTTAATCAGAGGTCTGCATGTGCTGCTGCTTAACTTGCGGTCGGAGAGGAAGCAGCAGACATCATCTTCTCTATCGTATGGAAAAGAAGCAAACCTAACCAGAACTCTTTAGGCGGCAAAATGGTAAGAAAGAATAACCATGGGAATAATAAAGGGGTTTCCTTTAGAAAGTTGAGTATGGGACACAGATGCTTTGTGGTGTGAGCTCCAGTTGGCTTATGACGATGAAGACGAACATGTTTCTGTACTGAGGCTCAGGCAGCACTGACTATACAACATCCAGCACACTCATTGGGCACGCTATGTACGCCTCATGCGGTTCGTCTTTGAGATATTCTTTCACAGAGTGCAGCAGACGTGGTGAAGGCATCAAGGTGCAGTGGCCTGTGGTTTGGGAGGTGTTGTATGGAGTAGACCAGGGGCGGCCAACTCCAGTCCTCAAGGGCCACCAACACGTCAGGTTTTCAGGATATCCCTGCTTCAGCACAGGTGGTGCAGTCTTCCACGAGCCACTGATTGAGCCACCTGTGCTGAAGCAGGGATATCCCTAATACCTGCCCCGTTGGTGGCCCTTGAGGACTGGAGTTGGCCGCCCTTGGAGTAGACATTTGATGAGCGCACTCTGGAGGGATGCATCATATTCTGCATCTAAAGCAAAAAAAACACTGGGGCTTATTTATTACACTTCAATAGTGCTGATCGGGGCACTAGCGCACGGAAACTCCCATTGATTATATATAACTATCCGTGCGATAGTGCTCCGTTTTTTTTTCTTTAGATGCAGAATATGATCCCCATTGATTGTGTGCGTGTATATATATATTTTTTATATATATTTATTTATATATATATATTTTTAATCAATCTGAGTTTTTATGCAATAGTGCCCTGAGCGGCACTATCGCAGTTTACTAAATAACCCTGACTGTTTCATACCCTGATTTTCTCCACCTGGTTTCCATGTTGTGTAGCCGTTTCCCAGACTCCCCTGAAGCGCCGCCCACAGGAAAACAAATGATGTCGTTTTACGTTATTTTGGGTTAGAGATTCTTAATCACTTTTTAATTAATAGAGAAATAGGCATGGTTTTTTTTTGCGGACATTGCCTTTATAGTAACCCTGTAATTGTGAGTTCAGTTGTAAATGTAAAATATAGTCATAATTAGGTATTTTATTTCAGATTCTAATCAGTTTCCTGGGAACCTTAATGAACTATTGATCAACTGCGTGAGCAATTGGATCATATAAATAGGGATTTCTTGTGGAAAAGAAGGTTCAGAAACATTGGATTAACACATATTTGGCAAATGTTAACAACCTTAAAAACTATTATCTTTGCATTTGTTGCAAGTAGAAAAAAACATTCTTTCTTATCCTCTTAATGCCATTTTCACTAAGGTTTTCTCCTATGCCCTCCCCCCACCCCCCATTCTCTTTCCTCCTCCAATTCTCTCCCACCCCCTCTCTCTCACTCCCCTTCCCCTCGTCTCCCTCACTCCACCCATCCCCTCAAGTCTCTCTCACTCCCAACTCAAGTCCCTAGCAGGTAGGAAGTTGCGACTGACTTCCAGGCCGCACCGCTGGGACGGGCCCCGCCTTCCTCTGCCGCAGACATCACGCTCTCACCTCCGTCAGGCTGCCCTGCGCCCCCTGAACCCCCCCCCTATTTCGACGTATTGTATTATCATAGCCATGTACTCAGTTATGTATTTAATTTATTGATCCACTGTGTGTATATTGAATTTACTGTCAATAGCACCCACCATCTACATAGTGTTTAGTAGAAGAGATGACTTGAATGAAAACACAATACAGTGATAATGACCCAAATATAAAAGTACAAATAAGAAAGACAGAAACCCTGTACCAAAGAGCTTACAATTTAAAGGGTTGTAGGCGCCTGCCAGCAGTATTTGGAGTGGATGTGCAGTGGCTAGCAGTGCTGGGTCAGGGAGGGGCTGTGGGATCCTTATTATGTGAAGCTATTGTAATGATTAGGAAGCAGGAGGAGTTACATATAGGACGGAGCATATACAGATAGAGCGGACATTGTTGTAGTCAGCGGATGAAATAACGCCCCATATTTCACGCGTGGCCATTGCAGACACAATGGTGTCTGCGCCCGATGACGCGTTGTCTGTGTCGTGCTACCAGGGGTGGATTGGGCCGCTGGTGGGTCCATGCCCTGTGGGTCTATGGGCCAGTCCATCCCCTCCCTCCTCCTGTCGTCCTGACCGGAGGAGGGACCAGCGGACTCCCTGGCCTGGCGCAAAACCGGAGCAGCACTGAGGAGACCTTCTCACCCCAAGCAGGTATGATTGTTTGGGTGTGTGTATAGTATAAGGTGGGCTTGATGGCACTTACAGAGGCCCCCGCACTCTTCCCCACAACAAATAAACTGCTTGCCGCGGCAGAGCTCCGGGAGCCCTCTTAGGGCTAGCTGTCACTGCCTGCTACGCGACGTGCGTGCGCACGTTCGGCACTCTTTGAGGCTAGTGGATGAGAGTTGTCACACTAGAAACTGCTTGTGGCGACAAAGTACAGCGTTGGCGCTGCGACATTTTGCCGCCACAACCCAAATTGACATTTCGGGCTGCAGTCGCGTCACGTGAGCTGGTTCAGCCAATAAAGGCGAACCAGCTCCGTGCCGCATTCGTCACGCCCCCAATCGCCGCCACCCAACTCCTGCAGCTGGCTCACAGATCGCTGGGCTGTAGGAGGCTCAATCAAATGTATAGACATGGGAGTCGAGGGCAAGAAGTCAGCATGGAAATGCCGACAGCTTACCTTATAGGTGAGAGGTACGACCCTTTTTTTTAATTGATCAACACGGTAAAGTGTTCTGTACATTTGTGACACTATATAAAAATGTTGTATATCAAAGGCAACGGGAATCCGAACGTCAGTAAGATACCACGGCGCAGTGATCCCTGTAACTTCGGCCTCCGCCTCTTCTGCCGCTTATTACACTGAACTCCTTGTTTTGGGAAAACAAAATGTTTTAATTATTTCATTTCTCCCACCCCCCTCCTAAAGAAGATTGAACATATTAAAATGTAGTTATTAAACGCAAACAGGAAGGGCTGTTTTTTTTTTATTTTCCTGCAAAATGTGAGCATGGAGGATATTCAAAACAGGGATTGTCATGGAAACGCCACAATATTTGCTTAAATTGACACAAGGTCTCTTGGTAGCAGCGTTCACACTTATTTGGCTACATTTTTGGCAGGGTCCCTATCTGAAATTGATCTTAACAGTACCTTTTGTTTTTAACAATTAACAGCGTTCCCAGAGCTTGTTGTTGTTTTTGGGGCATGTTTCTGTCACTAATTCAAATAGGTGGAATTGGTGAGGGTAAATTTATGTAAATATGACGTGTCTGGGTTCAAACCTGTTTTCCAGTGGCTTGAAACTTAGAATGAAAAAATATAATCACATCTAAATTAACTGGTCTGATTATATTCCTTGGGTGCCATTCAGGGGTTTTTAAGCTATATAATATTACAAATCACTGTTGTAAACATAAAGAATACTTTTGAATTTGTGCCGTGGTACTCCTATTGACCCCGTTGTATGATTTTAGATGTTCAATAAATATAGAGTGCTGTACCCACCTCCATATTGCGCTATAGGTCTGCTGGCCCCAAATATTAGGTTCCTAGGCACACCGAAATCCACCCAGGTGCTGGACAGTCGTCACTGGAACAGTAGAGGAGTTTATCCTCAGACTGTGATATAAAGTTGCGCGAAAACGGGGCATTTGAATGTGTATATAAGTAAGCACTATTAGTACAATATATACTCCTTGATAAAGTGTTTTTTTGGAACACGAAACGCGTAGGAGGGTTAGTGCCTCCACTTTTTTAGATGAATCAATAAAGAATTACTTTTAAACATTATTGTTTGGGACCCACTCTTTGGCTGCTGCGCCAGAATCATCTTGTTCTTCATGTGATATAAAGTGTCATGTGTTTTACATACAATATGAGACGCTTAGAGGGACCACAAGTCCCAGATTCAACTTGTTCCTATAGAGCAGTGTTTTTAACCGTTTTTTTTGTTTTGTTTTTTTAAGGAATCCTATAATTATATTGTGAAATTCGACGGAACCCTAACCCTCTCTAATAGCGCGTCTGAGATCAGATGCATTGTAAGGAACCCCAACCCTCTCTAATAGCGCGTCTGAGATCAGATGCATTGTAAGGAACCCCAACCCTCTCTAATAGCGCGTCTGAGATCAGATGCATTGTAAGGAACCCCAACCCTCTCTAATAGCACGTCTGAGATCGGATGCATTGTAAGGAACCCCAACCCTCTCTAATAGCGCGTCTGAGATCGGATGCATTGTAAGGAACCCCGACCCTCTCTAATAGCGCGTCTGAGATCAGATGCATTGTAAGAAACCCCAACCCTCTCTAATAGCGCATCTGAGATCAGATGCATTGTAAGGAACCCCAATCCTCACTAATAGCGCGTCCGAGATCAGATGCATTGTAAGGAACCCCAACCCTCTCTAATTGCGTGCCTGAGATCAGATGCATTGTAAGGAACCCCAATCCTCTCTAATTGTGTGTCTGAGATCAGATGCATTGTAAGGAACCCCAACCCTCTCTAATAGCGTGCCTGAGATCAGATGCATTGTAAGGCACCCCAATCCTCTCTAATAGCGCGTCTGAGATCAGATGCATTGTAAGGAACCCCAACCCTCTCTAATAGCGCGTCTCTTCCCCACAGCATTTGAATTAAATGAGGTAGGAGCGCACAAGGCCTCTGTATGACCCTTACTTTGTCGCTTCTGCCGATGCCTCGCCATGGCAACACGGCATTAAATGACGCCACAGGGTCACATGATGTCGCATTGCCATGGCAACATGACATCGTAAAACGCCAGAGAAAAGGTATGGGGGGGGGGGGGAGAGCAGGCAGGAGGGCGCAGACAAAAGTTTGCGCACTTCTGCAACAGATTACAAATGCCTTTGCTGTGCCATATCTAGTTGCATAAATTGTACCATTTGGTGAATAGGGGTATGATAATGAGAAGACTGACGCGGCAGAGGTTCTCAGAGGGGTGTGGAGATGAGGATTGCCTTTTAGGGAACGTGATAGAACATATTGTCGATAGGTATTTAAAGAGGCATGACCGATATCTGTGTGTTCTTTTCTGCAGAGACCCATTAAACCCAATCCATAGTAATCAGGACAAGAAGTGAAAGCAGCTAGCAGTGCAACACGTTGGAATGGACGTGTCTCCCAGTGGATTTTGTCTTAAAGGTAAGATATCTCTTCCTATCTGCAAGACGACTGTGAGTTTAATGACTTGGCCACGCCGTGCGGTGTTGGATATATGTTTTTGCCATGCTTGCCACAATCCATGTTTACCTAGATTTGGCAGATATTTTTGTAACTGTATGCACTATTTGTGTTTTACGGTTGTCTCCTCTCACGAGAGCGACTGCATCTACCGCGCGGTATGGAACTTACAGTCTGTACATTTTATGAATAAGTAATTTCCGTATTATCTGTAAGTACTAAGCGTATGACATCACGGCTGGAGTCTCGCTGGCAGCTATGTGGCAATGCGGGTCCCAGAATGCCAGCGGCCAGGCCAGCCTTGCAGTTGAGATAGGAAGCTTAAGGGCAGAGCCCCGATAGTAACTTCAGGAAACGTTAACGGGGATCTTCAAAGCTCAGGAATGATGCGTTAAGTGCTGTTTTCAGCCGTAACGAGCCCTTTGCGTTACTATATCCGATGTTGGTGATGATGATATGCAAAAGAGGTGTTCCCTCTAACAGCGCAGATCCACAGAGCTCAGGTATAGGTAACACAGGGATTTAACGTTACGCTAGTTAGGTCCGAGCTAAACCTGGTGTTACTCACGTCCAGACCCTGACATAGGTCTGGATAAGTGTCAGACCACAGTTAGGTATGATGTAACCATCATATTGTTCTTTAGGGGGTTCTTTTCCTCGCCTGTCTTCTCTTTTTTCTTTAACTTTAATTAAACACCTATTCAGGGACCTGATAGAAGGAACGCCGCCTTTGTGTGAGACAGGTTTAATGCCATGTTATTTAAAGCTAACGCAAGGCAGTGCTAACTTAACATGGCAGTGCTAACTTAACATGGCGTTAAGCCTGTGCTAATGAGATCACTAACGGACGTTGTTTTTGCAAACATTTAGATTTGTGGATACCTGTTAAACTCGGGGGGAAATAACGTCCGTTACCTTTTTAGGTCCCGTTATTTGCCCTGTACCAAGCTCGGTGGATCTAGCCCAGTGCTCAAGAGCCACCAACAGATCAGGTTTTCGGGATATCCCTGCTTCATTACAGGGGGCTCCATTTTTTGACTGAACCACCTGTGCTGAAGCAGGGATATCCTGAAAACCTGACCTGGTGGTTGCCTTTGAGCACTGGAGTTGTCCACCCCTCATCTAGCCCCTAGTTTTATACCGATTTGGTTACACAGTGTAAGATATGAGGAGGAAAAAGGTGGTCATGAAATGAGAGCTTTAGACATGAACAAACCCCATGCACATTGGTAGGGCAGTCATCATTTTATTTGGACAAATAAAACAGCTGCAATACAGGCACACATCCTCTAGCTGTTGGGTCCATATTTGAGAATCTCCTGGGAGGGGGATCAGCGAGAGAGCAGTGTTGCTTTTTAGCATACAGGCACACACCGGCAGTTCAAATCATTAAAAATGGATTGATCCAATATGACCTTTGGTTTTGAAGTGGTGAATGTTGGGGGTCACTTTAATGAGGCCCCTGCAGTGAGGTCCTTTGCTTTTTATTCAGTACGCACGAGACAAGAGACGGGGTAAAGAATCCGTCATATCTGTATTTAGAGCAGGGGGGCTGACATAGCTACAGCTCACTGATCTATTTGATACTAAACCGAATTTTTACCAATACTTTTGGAGCAAAAAGTTCTATTAAAAATAAGCTTTGCAAAATTCAGAAACCGCGGGGCTTGATAGATAAGGGGTTTGTCTTAAAGCAGATAGCTAATAAAGAGATCATTACTTATTATTAATAGTTGGTGGTCTGTGTACAAGTCAATGGCAGCGATGTCAATTGGTACGTTATCAAAGCCATCTCTTGTAAGGGAGAAAGAAGTAAGGTGGTCCCTCTTTACTTGGTGAGAGGTAACATTTTACACTTAGATGTTTTAAGCCAAAGCAGGGCAAATTCCTTATAGGAGTAAATATAAAGCTGTTCTGCATACATGGTGTGACTTGTACTGGTGCAGTTGCTTACTGCGTGCTGAGATAGCACAATTCTTGATCTGCAGAACATACTGCTATCGACATCCCTCAGTGATTAGGACTTGAAAGGGTAATTTCTGGGGTTATTGCATTTTCGCTCCCATACATTAATAATAATTGTTTTGTTCTTGTATAGCGCTGCTAGTTTTACGTAGCGCTTTACAGAGACATTTTGCAGGCGCAGGTCCCTGCCCCGTGGAGCTTACAATCTATGTTTTTGGTGCCTGAGGCACAGGGAGATAAAGTGACTTGCCCAAGGTCACATGGAGCCGACACCGGGAATTGAACCAGGTTCCCCTGCTTCACACTCCGTGCCAGTCAGTGTTACTCACTGAAGCAGAGTATAGTGAATGTCCTACTTCATAGATTACTGTGTAAGCCCAGAGCTCCTGTAAGGATATATGCCACACAGTTTCTATTTGGTATCAAAAATGGTTAAAGAAAGACAGCTGTTGCCATGTATTTGTCTACTCAGCCAGCCCTCCAGTCAACGCTTCCGGTGACCTGGTAGCTAGCGGCAGGAAGTTATAGCTTGCCGGGGATATGGGTTGGGATGTCATATCCATCTGCTGTGGACCTGACAAACAGCCCATCCATATTGTTAACATATTGGCTGCCATATGGACTGGCTCAACTCTCCAGGAACGCATGGGAGAGCAGACCTCCAAAGTGCCAGCCAAAAGCGTGAAGGGCAGGTTGAGAAGCGCTCTGGGGCCTCACAATGTGTATTGCGTCTCTCTTTGCATTAGCTGCATGGGTTTTTTTCCCCTCCCCTCTTTCTGGGCCTGCGTTGGATCATTGACCTTCATGTCTAAGTGGACTGGACAGTTGTAAGTCCATCCTTCAGGGCTTCACTGAAGCGTTGTCAGCTGTGTTCTCGCAGGCTGCCAACAACAGAGTAGTTAAAATGAAGACACAATGAGTAAAGATGTGGTTTGCTGAACACCATGTTCAGGATCAGAGACCTGTTCTCTGAGCGAAATCAACAAGCTGCCATGTACAAGAGGGATGTTTCCTTGTTGCTCTCCCTCCTCTGAGCTATGTGCCCAGAAACAGTAAGCGCTTTTTACTCTAGCCACGTGTAATAACTCTGCAGTCACATACTGCGAGCCACTGGCAGTACATATTTGGACAGGGTCGTCTGTTTCATTCTTTCAGGCATCTAATCAGAAAAATGAAACCAAGCACACGTTCAGATTGGGTTGGTAATTGCATTGTCACAGAGAAAAAGGAAAGTGTCTCGTGTGTACAATCATTTATTAGTCTTCTGAAAACGGTCCTTGTTGGGACATACCCTGTTGTCTTACTGTTACCTCATCCACATTATAAAGGAGGGATGCAACAATATAGAGGACTTTGGACCCAATTTAGAGTTGGTTAGGTAACTGCGTAGTAGCGGTAGCGTCCACTTTATAGCACGGCCATGTTATTTACGCGGTTTTGACTTGATTTAGAGTTAGGCGCCACTGTCATTCACATCTGGTCTAAAATGATGAAGTCTTAGGTTCTCGCAATTGTTAAAACGATAGATGATTTCCCTGGTCCTGCCTCATGGTATATTCTCCTGCATTCTGTGGCAGGTAGCGCCGGTGCATCAATATAGCACACAAAGCAGTCAACGTTTAGCAATATCCATTCTAAAATTCATGGGGTCTTAAAGTGGGGAAGGATTTGCACCTGGTCGACGTAGTCTGCTATTTAATGGGTGCACTCCCATTTTTTACTTATTTAAAGTGGCAAGCCAAGCTGGCTGGGGAACAGAACCCCGTTAATTTCAGCTCCAGGGTCCCCCTGCTTCTGGAGATACAGACCTCCATAGGGGTTGCCAGTAGCCACTCCAGCTCACTAGCTGGGTTAATATAATGGCCGCTTTTCCATGGTCCCGCGGCCTGTGGGCCAATAGGAAGCCATGACGTAATCTGGTGCGGCATCCTATTGGCCCACGTGACACGAGATCATCTATGTGCTCTTTGGCGGACTTCAGACGGGCAGCAATGTTCTTTTTGGAGAGCAGTGGTTTTCTCCTGGCTATCCTTCCATGAACACCATTCTTGTTCCGTCTTTTTCCGATAGTAGATCCTTGGATGTTGGGTTCTTTGTGACTTCCTGGATGATTTGCCGGTTTGTTCTTGGACAGATTTTGATAGGACGAGCACTCCTGGGTAGAGTGACTGTGGTCTTGAATTTTCTCCATTTGTAGACTATCTGTCTGGCAGTGGATTGGTGGAGTCCCAAATCCTTACAAATGGTTTTGCCCCCTTTCAGACTGATGAGCATCAATAACTGCTTTTCTGAGGACCTGAGAGATTTGATCGTGGCATGATGTGTTTCCACACACCTGTATGGTGAAGACCCAACTCACAAAGTTTCTTATCTTTATATCGTGTGGAACCTCCCAACCCCACTCCTGAAGATCTACCTAATTATTTAACACCTGATTCTAATGATCCCCTTTAATTTAGCTGAAGAAAACAGGGTTTCACTTTTGCACATACCCTGACTCTTAAAGCTGCAGTTCAGTCAGTATCCTGCATGTGTGTTTTTTTAATAAATCAGTTCTGTAGTAAGAAAAAATACTTTTAGCATTTTCTGTTTTTAAAAAAACAACAACTTTGAAAGACCAATTTTCTTGTATTCTATTTTAACAGCCATTTGCTAAGGCACTGCCCCTTCATGTCCTGTCACAAGCCCTGGCACACCCCTTTGTGAGCTCCGCCCTCCCTCTAGCACATGTCAGTGCAGGAGTGCTCATGAATATTCATGAGCTTCCACTGACTGACAGAAGCAGATGAAAAACATATCCCTTCTCTAATGATGTCACCAAATTTTGCCGATCAATACATGGAGAACGAATTGACTGGCAGCTATACAGTTCTTTAGCTAATTAGAGATTGCCCACATGAAACTATTGAAGTAAAAAAATGAATTAAAAAAAAAAAAGACTGAACTGCAGCGTTAAGCACTCATTGTTTGTCTAATTCAAAAGACATGGAGTTGGTTAATATAAACCCTAATGAATATTTAAGAAAAGAGTGGTTTTGATTCAAGAAGGTTATCATGGAAAAACGATGGAATTTCCGTAATGATCATTGGGGTTCACAAACTTTTTCTCGCCACTGTGTGTATGAATGAATGAATGTCTGTGTGTATATATATCTCTCTCTATCGATCTAGTTAGCTATCTATATCTATCCATCAGCTATCTATTTTTAAAACACTCTCTTTGGGATGGGCATTAACTAGCTTTTACTGGGTTAATCCCCTCTTGCTCTCTAAGGGAAAAAAAATGAAATAATCAACTTTTAAATGTCTGCACCAATGTATCTTTTCACCACACTATCAAGAAAGGATTATAAATAATAAAAAAAGGTATTTTAAGGGAAATATAATTGTAAAAATAACTTGAAATGTATTGGGATCGCTAAATATATTTCTGCTGATAATAATAGAATAGAAATCTTGTCTTATCTAGGTATATATTTTGCTCTCTGTTTTAGTTTCACATATTGACAGCCTTCTTATAACTTCAAATTTATTTATAATTCGGCAACATATTTTGGCAGCACAGTGGAAGAGGGGTGTAAAGGCAATATTCATCATTCACGTATATATCACTGCTGTGAAGTGCTATATAAATAAAGATATACATTCTGCATTCATTAATGCCCCACGTTGGACCACCGCCCTTTCTGGCCCACCCACGTTTGGGTATTGACTTCTGCCATTCAGGGATTCCCTATAACGTCACTGGGAAGGCCCCAAAGCCACACTCTACAGGCAGTGGTGAACTCTGCAATAACAATCCATTTACAAAGCGATGAAGATTGAGACGTGGTGGACCTTTATCAGAGGTTGATTCCATGGTCAATGCTTCTTAGTTTTATATCCGAACACACTTTGACCAGGAGGGAACCATAAGATGTTGTATTGGGAGTGAGAGCTTCAATGCCAGGTCTGGCTGTGACTGTCCCAGACCATTAGAAGCCACCTGGAGACCCCAATTTATCGCTTGGAAAGTACTCGTTCCTACGCACCCCCAGACTTCTCAGCATTAATAGCGGCAAATAACAAATCCAAAAGGCAACGCACACAACGCTGCAGTGCGTGTGTAGACACAACAGCACGCTCCAAATCTGTCCAAGCAATGCTACCCATGTCACTCACGTGTGCCAGGAAAGAGAGGAAGAAATAGGGACCGTGCAGCTATTATCCCGTCGATGCTCAATAACTGCAGTGTAATGTTTTGCTGGACCCTCCAGCACTACAAGGGTTAAAGGCGCCTGGACAAGCGAGGGGCTTCCGCCCCCCCCTCCTGTCCTGTTTTTTTTTTATCTGAAGTCAGACTGACCGCATGGTGTTCTCAGGCCGATCCGCTTTAGCTAATTAGTAATCTGACAAGAGCAACCCAAGGGATTAGCTGCTTATCCGAACTGCACCAAACTCTTGTCAAATGAACCTCTCCCCTCCCCAGGGAGGTGGAGGTGACTTTGGGGGCCAGAGAGAGGCGGAGGCAGAGAAAGAGGTCTTAAATGAGATTGATAAAACCTTTTTGAGGGAGGTAGGGGAGGGAAAGCAATGAGATTTATGGCATGTAAACTAATAAATCGCAAGAGGAAGGGGAGGGGGGAAGGAAATTGGAAAGATACACATTTAAAGGTATGCTTAAAGAATGCTTGGTTTACAGGCTGCAGTGGCAGGAAGCTGCGTGTTTGCCGCGGTGCTGCCACCTTAATGGGGGCCACTGACGGGGTGCGTTTAAACCAGGGGTAGCCAACTCCAGTCCTCAAGAGCTACCAACAGGGCAGGTTCGCAGGATATCCCTGCTTCAGTACAGGCGGCTCAAAGAGTGGCTCAGTTGAAGAAGAGTCAAAGACTGAGCCACTGGTGCTGAAGCAGGGATATCCTGAAAACCTGACCTGTTGAGTGGCTCTTGAGGACTGGAGTGTTTGCCAACCCCTGGTGTAAATCATCCTATATTCACTGCCTGGCAGGCCCCTCTGGATATAAGATGTTGTAATTGCACGGAAATAATTTTACTCCTGTTTTGCAACTACGGTGGCTACGTATAAAGCGTCGCTACAAGTGGCTCTATCGCAAAACGGACGCATAGAAGAATAGCACTTTAGTGCGTCTCCGTGTGCCAACGTATAGAACCAATTTTGATGTGCAGTGTGCGCGTCCACGTTTTTGTTTTCCCAATGAACAAAATGGCGCTAGAGGCGGAGTTAGAGACAGGGTTGGGATGTTGCCTGTGGCGCAAAGATGTAATTAATACGTAATAATAAATATGTACGCGCCACGCTAGAAATGCATCAAAATTGTGCGTGAAGTTTTTTTTAGGGCGGAATATTGAAATGCGAGTAGGCGCGAACAATTCGTAATGCATTCATATGTGTGAACATGGCACACAGCATGTAGAGAATAATACACATTATGTAAGAACATCAATAATACAAGCGTAGGCCGCTGATGGGTTTAGATGACAGATGTATTTTTTGATGCAGTGCACTCGTGTAATTTGTTTGAAAAAACAGCCCATCCGATTCTTTTAAACGTACGCCACCTTCCCAAGAGTTGCGTTGCGGCTGCACGATAATCAGCTAAGCTACACTCGGAGCGGACACGATCCGTTTGTCAAAATAGTACTTTCCTACAACCTGCCACTTTCTTGGGTCACATTTAAGATGGCGGCCTTCACAAGGAACTTATTTGACGCCCTATTCCAGTTTCTGCAAACCTGTGCGAATGATGAGCAGAGAGGGGGGGGTGGGGCGAGGAGGAGAAGACAAGTGTCCCCCCATCGGATCCCCTTCAGCAATTGCACGGCAAGGTGCTAACCCAGGGGCGGCCAACTGCAGTCCTCAAGGGCCACCAACAGGTCAGGTTTTCAGGATATCCCTGCTTCAGCACGGCTGAGCCACTTGTTCTGCAGCAGGGACTGATTGAGCCACCTGTGCTGAAGCAGGGACTAATTGAGCCACCTGTGCTGAAGCTGGAATATCCTGAAAACCTGACCTGTTGGTGGCCCTTGTGTTGGCCACCCCTGTGCCATGCACAGAAGAAGCACTATTTTCTGGTTATACACTTCATGACTAATTCAGCACACCTGCTATTTAAGCAATTAACCATATATATATGCTATATGCTGCAAAATATAGGAGTCCCCCTCGCCTCGTCATCGACATCCTGGATTACTATTGATTGCAGGATGTCCTTCACCTATGAATATTGTAGTCTTGTCAGCCTTCTATGTATAAAACACCTCCCTTAAGAACCACTGATCTAATAGCATCCTACCTCCTGCCCTGCCGTATAACCGTCCGATGATCTCATTATCTGTATCTCTCCAACGCCCTCGTTACTTGCTCTCACTCGCGCCTCCCCAGACTTATCCCGTGCTGCACCCCGTCCCTGGAATTCCCTGCCACACACCATCAGGCGCTCCCCCACCATTCAGGGCGCAGGCATTTAAACGTTCCTAGAAAACACACTTTTCCATAGGAGGCCTATCCCAGGGGTGCTCAAGCCCACCGACAGGTCAGGTTCTCAGGATATCCCTGCTTCAGCACAGGTGGCTCAATCAGTCCCTGCTTCAGCACAGGTGGCTCAATCAGAGGCTCAGTCTTCGACTGATAGCCTGAAAACCTGACCTGTTGGGGTGGGGTGGCTTGAGGACTGGAGTTGAGCACCCCATGTCTATCCAACACTCTCCTGACTCCTTTCTTTATCTTGACTCCTAGAAGCGCGTCCTGTGTCCCAGCACTGACTCACAGACACAAACACTATTCATGCGCCTCCACCTCTTCACATTGTTAACTCCTTGAAACAGGTACCTCGCTCCTTAATGGGACATCTCGCCGCAACCATTTAGCCATTTCCTCACTAAGGTAAGTGGTTAGCGTTGGCATTAGTAGTTCACTTTAGGGGTTTTAAAGTAAGGGGTTATGGGGTTTGGGGTTATTGGGTTTGGGGTTTATGGGTACGGAGTTATGCTTTAGCTTTTTAGGGTAAGGGGTTACCATGTTGGGGATTAAGGTTTTTTACGGTAAATGTTATAGGTTTAGAGTAAGGGGTTACGGCTTGGGGTTTTAGGGTAAGGGGTCCGACTACAGGGTCAGGGATTAAGGTTTTTAGGGTAAATATTAGGGTACGGTTAGGGATTTAACTTTGCCGGGAAATGGGCGGTGGCTAAATATCACCGCCCTGAATGGGCGTGGCTTCCGCGAGATGTTTAGACCGCCTTCCTATTGTCTCCGTTGTTACTTATATGTACTCTTTTCGTTTATATATATATATATATATATATATATATATATATATATATATAACTTCCCCACTTTTGTGCTGCGCTGCGGGGTATGTTGGCTCCATACAAATATTAAATAGTAATCTTAAATAGTTAATTAAACTTCAGAGCTGGCACTCGGGACCTTTTTATGAAGGACGGGGAAAAACGGTTTGATATAAATCGAATATTTTGAACGGGGTGGATATTTTTTCCTGTGACGGGTCATCGAAGTCATCTGACGGGGGCTTCATTGATCATAAGACATGCGGTATCTTTATCAAATCATGGGGACTTCAAACCAGCTAGGCTAGTTACGGGGCGGCCAACTCCAGGCCTCGAGGGCCACCAACAGGTCAAGATTTAAGGATATCCCTGCGTCAGCACAGGTGGCTCCGTCATTGACTGAGCCACCTGTGCTGACGCAGGGATATCCTGTAAAGCCTGTTGGGGGGCCCCCGAGGACTGGAGTCGGCCAGCCCATGGCTAGTCGATATCTGGAATTTCAGCAGAAATAATGAATAAACGTTTTAATATTTTTCAACATAATTGGCTTAAAAAAAGTCCCACATCCTATTTCAGGGGATTAGGATATTCTGCATCATTTAGCTGATTTCAGGTCCGTCTGGCACTGAGGGGGTTACATATTATAACTGATAATATTGGAGGGCACGGCTGCTTTTTCCAGTGGTCCATCCTTGCAGAGTGCAGTGTCAGAACGTAATAGCCTGTGTTCGGCACATGACCGAGTGGGAGAGGGACAGGCATCGCCTGACTGATACCACGCCTGCGCCTCTCCATGCTTTCCAGCTACCAGTCGCCCAGAGTACCTCTCCTGGCCACATCATTAACCCGGGCATTTATATTTCATTAGCGGCATCAGACTTGGAGGGTATTAAAAGCGGCACTAATTATGAAACGCTTATTAATCAACAAAGTAGACCTTCAGCACAAACACAAAAGCTTTTAAGGACGTCTTCCCTGCCACGGCTGCCGGTCCGGAAATAATAGCGCTGGTGATGCAGGGAAGGGGGGTACTGTGCGACTGGGGGGCGATTAACACTGCCGACACAGCGGGCTGCTTCAGCTGGAAAGGGTTAAATGCAATATTATGCAAACCGCAGCGGGTGCAGGAGAAGATACTGTAAGGGTTCTCAACTCCAGTCCTCAACAACCCCCGCCCCCTCCCCCGCCACCCCCGCTAGGTCAGGGTTTGAGGATATCCCAGCTTCAGTACAGGTGGCCCGGTAGAAGCAAGGACTGATTTGAGACCCCCCCCCCCCAAGGAAGGCCACATTTTGGGGATCCCTGATTCATATACTAATGAACTAAATGAGGATGGGTTGGCAGATTCACCTGTACAACTTGCATGCTTGGGAGGTTCTCTGGGCACTTCCAACATTACTTTAAATGTCATTATTACTACGGTTTTTTTTATTATTTGCAACAGCAAACACCATGCTCCCCAGTTCATCTCTTCTTTTAGTGACGATCACTGCATGGCCCCCACATGCCTGCAGCTCTCGGGGGGTGACGTGTACGTGCACAGGGCTATTGCCTGTTGCTTTTGTATGAAAATAGTTTGATTGGTATTTCTCCAGTTTCAGTTAATCAAGGCTGTCCCCACAACCCTCCCCCTGCCAGGGGCTCCATAACACCTAGAATAGCTCAGCAGTGCCTCGCACAAAGTAAAGGGATTATAGCTGCACACCAAGCAGTAGCCTACATGTGTTTTTTTTTTTTTAAATCATTCTGTATTATGAGAAAATACTTTTTTTGACCAACTCTGAATGACATTTTTAATATATTATAATGTAACAAGCATTTTTTGTTACTAGAGCAACCATTTACAAAGTCTCATCCCCTTCTGGCACACCCCTTTATGAGCCCTGACCTCTCTCTAGCAGTGCACCAATTGTATCTAGTGACTGCCTGGTCACATGATCTTCCCCACAGAACTTTGCATCTTTGGTTCTCTTCTGCTGCACTGACAGCCATTTAGTGAACCCTAGTGCTGAATCTTCACCGATCGATCACAGGAGAACAGATCGATCGGCAACTTAGCTAATTATTTATCTTTGTGTGGGTTGTATTGATGCGCATATTAAAGGCGAAAAATTACGTCATAACTTCTTCAGTGCTGTACAGCAAAATGTTGGAGCATCTTCCAGCAATATCTAGAGTTATTTAGCTACAAGGTATATATGTATTGAGCCTGTAAAATTAATAATGTATTAATCTTGGAAGAGAGATACCTCCTCTTATTTGATCCCATCATTTGGGGGGTTAGCAGGTACAGTAGTTTGGGGGGCTGGCAGGTACAGTAGTTTGGGGGGCTGGCAGGTACAGTATTTTGGGGGGTTGGCAGGTACAGTAGTTTGGGGGGCTGGCAGGTACAGTAGTTTGGGGGGTTGGCAGGTACAGTAGTTTGGGGGGCTGGCAGGTACAGTAGTTTGGGGGGTTGGCAGATACAGTAGTTTGGGGGGCTGGCAGGTACAGTAGTTTGGGGGGCTGGCAGGTACAGTAGTTTGGGGGGGTTGGCAGGTACAGTAGTTTGGGGGGCTGGCAGGTACAGTAGTTTGGGGGGCTGGCAGGTACAGTAGTTTGGGGGGTTGGCAGGTACAGTAGTTTGGGGGGCTGGCAGGTACAGTAGTTTGGGGGGTTGGCAGGTACAGTAGTTTGGGGGGTTGGCAGGTACAGTAGTTTGGGGGGCTGGCAGGTACAGTAGTTTGGGGGGTTGGCAGGTACAGTAGTTTGGGGGGGTTGGCAGGTACAGTAGTTTGGGTGGGTTGGCAGGTACAGTAGTTTGGGGGGGTTGGCAGGTACAGTAGTTTGGGGGGTTGGCAGGTACAGTAGTTTGGGGGGTTGGCAGGTACAGTAGTTTGGGGGGTTGGCAGGTACAGTAGTTTGGGGGGCTGGCAGGTACAGTAGTTTGGGGGGTTAGCAGGTACAGTAGTTTGGGGGGCTGGCAGGTACAGTAGTTTGGGGGGTTAGCAGGTACAGTAGTTTGGGGGGCTGGCAGGTACAGTAGTTTGGGGGGCTGGCAGGTACAGTAGTTTGGGGGGTTGGCAGGTACAGTAGTTTGGGGGGTTAGCAGGTACAGTAGTTTGGGGGGCTGGCAGGTACAGTAGTTTGGGGGGTTGGCAGGTACAGTAGTTTGGGGGGTTAGCAGGTACAGTAGTTTGGGGGGTTGGCAGGTACAGTAGTTTGGGGGGTTAGCAGGTACAGTAGTTTGGGGGGCTGGCAGGTACAGTAGTTTGGGGGGCTGGCAGGTACAGTAGTTTGGGGGGTTGGCAGGTACAGTAGTTTGGGGGGTTAGCAGGTACAGTAGTTTGGGGGGCTGGCAGGTACAGTAGTTTGGGGGGTTGGCAGGTACAGTAGTTTGGGGGGTTAGCAGGTACAGTAGTTTGGGGGGTTGGCAGGTACAGTAGTTTGGATAAATGGGCAGTTTACCCATTTATGGCTATGGGAGATATGAAGATTGGCCAAGACTCTGGTATTCTGAGGTTTCCCCATAAAGCAGCAATTCACCATGGTTTCCTACTTGCTGTAAGGCTGCGGACCCAGTGATCACTGTGACACGCGCGCCCGGCGCGGGCGGCGGTGCGTGCACAGCGCTATCTGCGGTCTTTAGGGAGAGAGGGAGATTGCGACGGGAGGGGGCGTGGTCGGGGTTTTGCGAGGGCGTGGCCATGACCTCACGCGGCTGGTTCGCCCTCATTGGGTGAACCGTCGGCGGGGGCGTGGCCACGGCTCCGTCGCCAGTTCTGAACTGAAATTCCATGGAGTTAAAAAAAAAAAAACTGCGAGTACAGTGCGGCTGCACCTTCAGCGGGAAGGGGAGTACTGGGCCCAGCCCCATTGAGGGGCGGTGCTTACACGCACAGCGCACGCCAAAGTGTGCGCTGTAGCAGTGACTGGGACCGCAGCCTCAGAGTTCTCTTCTTGCTTCTTCCAACGCTGTTTCCATTTGAAAAATCGGAAGCTTTGTCCAGGAGACACAAGCACGGACCGCCTGCTTCACGGGTCACGCACCTCTGTAGGTGGCGCCGATATCTCTCTGCTTTTTAAGCTCCCGCGTCACGTGGGCCAATAGGAAGCTGCACCGGATGACGTCCCGGCTTCCTATTGGCCCGTAGGGCGCAAGAGCTTTGGAAAGCGCCCATTATCTGATCCCTGCTAGCGAACCGAAGCGGCTACCGGCACCCCCTACGGAGGTAAGTATCTCCGGAAGTAGGGGGTCACCGGAGCTGAAATCAATGGGGTTCAGCCCAAAAACACCCCCTGCTTCAATCCTTTGTGATTTTTTTTTAATTCACCCGCTAAAATGAAACCAGCGTGGTGACTGCACTGTAGGAGGGCAAATACTTTTATTGAATTCTGTATTTGTGATGGACGTTTCATTTTGGGAAATGTTACATGATTTGTAAACATTGAGCGTATCTTTTTACCATCTCTTTCCATCACCATATGTGTGCTCCTAATAACACTTTCCCCCCCCGCCCCCCGGAGTTATCGTAGGACAGTGTGCCCTTGGAGGAAGGCATACTCCTGCTTGGCACAAAGCCAAAGGTTTCAAGGGAAATTCTGATGGGAGAGGTAGCCGCTCTCCCCTTATTCGGTAAAACGCCGTCAAGCCCTTAATTCGACCTTTTCTACAACCAACGTAGATGGCCAGTGCTATCCCTTCTCAGCCCCATAGCTACCCCGCAGTACACTTCCAACACAGACTTTACCCAAACTCCTAAACCAAGTGGGAAATCACGTCTTGAAACGTGTCTGACAATAGCTAATGTTTTCAGTGCCAGGGGCTCAACTGCACACCGCAGAAAGTGCTCGGCGAGAGTTTTACACTAATAGCTTTATGTTGGAAACCAGCTCCCCACCGTCTGTATCAACGTATATTCTTTTGTGTTATTATTATTTCCTTGTTGTTGTTGTCTTCACACCTTCTTTATACTATGCTGCTCTGTTGTATTGACGCGGCATCCATAAATAATGGAAGTAAAGCTTGTTCTCACTCTGTTTATATTGCAACGTACAGTCTTTTTCTGAAACGCAAGACCGACGGTCCCCAACTGACGCATCACCACGAAGGATTGAAATCTCCGTTTCCTTTGTGTCGCGTGGCTGTTCCTACATTTGTATAAACATGGATTAGGAGCGAAAGGGGACAGCGTGTGCTCATTTGCATGTCATTATTTCCCAGAGTCTCTAGCTGCAGTGGAAGGACTGTATGCTAAGGGATCATGGTGAAAGGCAGGGGTTGCGGGCGGACCTGTGGGGGACACGAATGTGCTCACAACGTGGTATTTTTAGTTGCTATAAACATTCGATGATGTGGGTGACGACACTGAAATTTGACTGGTTTTGATGCACAGATGCTAATCTGTTTCGGAGTTTTAGTTGCCACATTGGCATTGGACGGGTTTCAGTTGGTTGTGTGAAGCGACACCTTTTCATTGTTTACCATGATGGTTTTTCATAGGTGAAATTATAGGTTACAGTCCGAGTTGCCGCCTTCTATTGAAGGCGAACCCGGAGACTTTTTGCAATTAAATTAACATTTGAAAATGTTTTTATATATTAACTTTTCTTACCTTCTCCGGTGGAGGCATCCCATCCTGCAAGGTCCCGTCAACATGGCTCCTCGACGTCGCGGGGCCATGCGGTGTCAAGTTGCCATGACAACGGGGTGCCTTCTGGGGCCGAGGCGTCGCGGGACGTCCTGTTGTCATGGCAATGCGCTGCCATTTGACATCGCAGAGCCATGTTGAGGGGACCCTGCAGGGGGGGATGGTGCTGCCGCCCCCCTGGAGATTTTACAGGTAAACCCGTAGCCCGGAGATACGTGGCAGAAATCCGTAGTCTCCGGGTCAAACTCCGAGTGGTGGCAACCCTGGCTACAGTAAGGGTGCTCACCTCCAGTCCTCAAGGACCCCCCTCTCCCTCCCCAACAGGTCAGGTTTTCAGGATATCCCTGTTTTTGCACAGGTGGCTTATGAGCCACTGATTGAGCCTCCGGTGCTGAAGCTGGGATATCTTGAAAACCTGACCTGTTAGGGAGGGTCTTGAAGGCCGGAGTTGAGAACCCCGTGGTTACAGAGTTGTGAGGTTTAACACACTCGGCACACTATCATTTCATCTGGACAGCTCTAATGTCGGGCTGCTTAACTAGACAAATGATACTAATTTTCTTGGAGAGGGTTTGGGCATTTTCCTTAAAAGTGCAACATCTCAGTCCCTGAGAATGGAGGGATGAACTTACACGGGATGGAAGCAGGGGGTCTTCTCCGGAGCTGAACCCCATTCATTTCAGCTCTGGGGACCCCCTGCTTCCGGAGATGCTTACCTCCATAGTAGGGGCCGGTAGCCGCTGCGCTCGGCTACCAGGGATCATGTATTGACCGCTGTTCAAATCTCCTGCGGGCCAATAGGAAAGCGTGACGTCATCGGGTTCGGCTTCCTATTGGTCCGCGTGCCGCGGGGGCTTTAAACTTTAAAGCCCTGCTTGCTCAGCCGGAGCGGCTACCGGCACCTACTACGGAAGGTAAGTATCTCCGGAAGCAGGGGGTCCCCGGAGCCGACATTAACGGGGTTCAGCTCCAGAGACCCCCTACTTCTATCAAATTGAAAAACATTTTTTTTTTAAAGGGCGCTTGGATTTCTGCTCCTTCATTGGCGATGTCACGTGTCTGTAATTCGCCTTTAGCACAACCATAGTGGCATTGCAGTTGGACAATTGTTCACGGCAGGTGTAACTCTAGGCATTTAAACAATTAATTAGAAATATATGTATATACTTTGGGGGCATGACGGAGACCTCTGTCTCCAACCTAGGGCCCTGTTCTGTATATGCGGCAGTGTCTGAAAATCCCCATGGACGTCTAGAATTATCCCGTAGTAATTTGCAGCCATTTAATGATGGCTAGAAGGATGATGGTGATGATGATGATGATGAAGAAACAGTAAAAAAACGATTTTCTGCAAAAGGGACCAGACAGAGAGAGCCGCCTCTCCCTCCCTGCGCAGAGAGAGCCGCCTCTCCCTCCCTGCGCAGAGAGAGCCGCCTCTCCCTCCCTGCGCAGAGAGAGCCGCCTCTCCCTCCCTGCGCAGAGAGAGCCGCCTCTCCCTCCCTGCGCAGAGAGAGCCGCCTCTCCCTCCCTGCGCAGAGAGAGCCGCCTCTCCCTCCCTGCGCAGAGAGAGCCGCCTCTCCCTCCCTGCGCAGAGAGAGCCGCCTCTCCCTCCCTGCGCAGAGAGAGCCGCCTCTCCCTCCCTGCGCAGAGAGCGCCGCCTCTCCCTCCCTGCGCAGAGAGAGCCGCCTCTCCCTCCCTGCGCAGAGAGAGCCGCCTCTCCCTCCCTGCGCAGAGAGAGCCGCCTCTCCCTCCCTGCGCAGAGAGAGCCGCCTCTCCCTCCCTGCGCAGAGAGAGCCGCCTCTCCCTCCCTGCGCAGAGAGAGCCGCCTCTCCCTCCCTGCGCATATCTCGCCAACGATCATTTCAAAAAAATATAAATGGAATACTGGTATAAATGAGCAGGGGGTCTCCGGAGCAGAACCGCGGTGATTTCAGGTCCGGGGACCCCCTGCTACCCAAGATACAGGCCCCATTATGGAGTGCCGGTATCTCCTATACATTTTATTTCCAAGGTCACGTGACGCGGTACACCCGAGGGCCCCCAGACACCCGCAGGGACTACCCAAGGGCCCCCAGACACCCCCAGGGACCACCTGAGGAGCCCCGGACAACCGCGGGACCACCTGAGGACTAGGGTTGCCAGGTGGCTTGTCCAAAAATACTAGACACCCAGGCCCCCCCGAACACATATAAAAAATACCCCCACGCTCCCCAAATACATTTTAAAAATACCCCACTCCCCCTGAATACATTTAAAAATACCCCCACCTCCTCCCAAATACATAAAAAAAAAACACCTCCCCCAAATACATATAAAAAATACAACCTCCCCCAAATACATTTAAAATATACCCCCACCTCCCCCAAATACATTTAAAATATACCCCCACCTCCCCCAAATACATTTAAAATATACCCCCACCTCCCCCAATTACATTTAAAATATACCCCCACCTCCCCCAATTACATTTAAAATATACCCCCACCTCCAATACATTTAAAATATACCCCCACCTCCCCCAAATACATTTAAAATATCCCCCCACCTCCACAATACATATAAAATATACCCCCACCCCCCCAATACATTTAAAATATCCCCCATCATCATGATCTCATCTCCCCAGCTGGTCCCCGTTATCATCCTATTCCCCCCCCATTTTCATCTTATTCCCCCCCCCCCATTTTCATCTTATTCCCCCCCCCATTTTCATCTTATTCCCCCCCCCATTATCATCTTATTCCCCCCCCCATTATCATCTTATTCCCCCCCCATTATCATCTTATTCCCCCCCCATTATCATCTTATTCCCCCCCATTATCATCTTATCCCCCCCATTATCATCTTATCCCCCCCCATTATCATCTTATTCCCCCCCCATTATCATCGTATCCCCCCCATTATCTTACCCCCCCATTATCATCGTATCCCCCCCATTATCTTATCCCCCCCCCATTATCATCTTATTCCCCCCATTATCATCTTATTCCCCCCCCCATTATCATCTTATTTCCCCCCCCCCATTATCATCTTATTCCCCCCCCCCTTATCATCGTATCCCCCCATTATCTTACCCCCCCATTATCATCTTATTCTCCCCTCATTATCATCTTATTCTCCCCCCATTATCATCTTATTCCCCCCCATTATCATCTTATTCCCCCCCCCCATTATCATCTTATTCCCCCCCCCCATTATCATCTTATTCCCCCCCCCATTATCATCTTATTCCCCCCCCATTATCATCTTATTCTTCCCCCCATTATCTTATCCCCCCCCCATTATCATCTTATTCCCCCCGCCCATTATCTTATCCCCCCCCATTATCATCTTATTCCCCCCCATTATCATCTTATTCCCCCCCCCATTATCATCTTATTCCCCCCCCATTATCATCTTATTCCCCCCATCATCATCTTCTCACCCTGTCGCCCCCCCCCCCATCCTCTCACCATCTCACCCTGTCCCCCCCCACCCCCCATCCTCTCACATCTCACCCTGGCTTCCCCCCATCCCCCAATCTGTGTCCTTACCTTATTGCCAGGAAGGACACCTGGGCCGCCGGGGTGTGGGCTCCGCCCCCGCTGTCCTCTGATTGGAGGAGCGGAGAACCAATTACCGCCGATTTTATACCGGACAGGCAACGGAATTACCGGCCTGAAAACCGGACACCTGGCAACCCTACTGAGGACACCCGCGGCCCCTGGTATCAATCATGTGGGGGTAGAGGAGGTGGGTATTAGTGTTTTTTGTGGGTAGCGGGGGTGGGTGAAGGGGGTATTTGGCCCTTTGTGGGTAGCGGGAGGGGTTAACCGCTTCATTGCCTAATGAAGTTGCCTGTAAATGCATTTTCATTGCATGGGATTCATGCCGGAGGTCTCTGGTGCTGATATTAATGGGTATCCACTCCGGAGACCCCCGGCATCAATCCGACGCAGGAAAAAAGGCATTTTTATTTTTTCTACGTCCTGTATCGCTGCCTCTCAGCAGCGTCTCACCAGCCTCACGCCAGGAGGAAAACTTTTCCTGGCGTGAGGATTTGGGGAGAAACTCGCCATTCTAGAGCAGCGATAGGCCTCGATAATCTAATCACGGCTACTAGAATTGCACAAGTTTCCAAACCTGCCGATAAGTGGTTTATCGGTGGTAACCCGGTGATTTTTTATGACGGCTGAAGTTTTGGGCGATTCTTGCCTTTATCGCCCACTTATCGAGGCTGTCTGAATAGCAGTAGGCATTTTGGCCGATAAGTGCTCGATAAGTGGCTTATAGACGCTTATAGCATAGGCCCCAGAGACTCCAGATTTCCCCCCCAAAAAGCTCAGTTTTAAGTGAAAAGTGCTGAAAAAACACCGGAGACAATAATTTCCAACCGCAGGTCTTTTCTCCCTTTTGGCTCTGTTCCCCTCCTCCTCTGGCTGGTGACTTTGCATTGCGCTGTGCCGATTTTTTCTTTTCTTTCGTTCTCCGTGGCATTATCGTCTCCGACCATAAATCTACTGACACTCTGATCTTTAACAATTTCAGGAGAAAATGCAATCATGCAAATTATTGTGGTGCTACATTATTTAAAGTAAAATAATTTTACAGGGTAAATCTAATTACACACCACCCATCTCCTCCATGCGCTATTCACTTAACAGGACAGACACATGTCCTAAACTAGGAGGACGGGTGGCTCGGCGATGAAGACACTGGCCCTTGAAGTGGGAGCACGGAGTGCGACATCTGTTGGACTGTGTCCCAGGTGCAGATAAATGAGTAGACTCTTTCGAGCAGGGAGTCATAGTGCCTGAATTATGTACTAAGTGTATCATATTAATTGTTGTTTACTAATGACATCTCCCCTGCCTGCACATCCCATTCCAGTATTGTTAACTTACGTGACACATCACCCCAAGCACTATTCACTTATCCAACATACCTGGATCGTTCTGTTCTATTCACACATCACACTCTCGTCTCACATTACTCCCTCCGAAATACACCTTCTCCCGGGCTGCTCACCCACACAAGCCATCTAATTGATGTGCTACGTACACACTACTTATGACACTATTCACTCACATGCCACCCCCTCTGACAGTTTAGTTATTTAGTGTCAGACGGGATCGCTAGTCTGAGCACACCCGAGGCAGCCCTCCTTGCTGTTGCCACTAGCACAGCGGTTGGGAATCTCCAGTCCTCAAGAGCCATCAAAAAATCAGGATATCCCTGCTTCAGCACAGGTGGCTCAGTCGTTTCAAGGGCCACCAACAGGTCAGGTTTTCAGGATATCCCTGCTTCAGCACAGGTGGCTCAGTCGTTTCAAGGGCCACCAACAGGTCAGGTTTTCAGGATATCCCTGCTTCAGCACAGGTGGCTCAGTCAATAACTGAGACACCTGTCCTGAAGCAGGCGTGTCCTGAAAACCTGACCTGTTGGTTGCCCTTGAGGACTGGCGTTGCCCACCCTTACATTCGCGTGACACCGTCCGAGCTGTGTGTAAGCAGGCCGAGCAGCTGACTGATACCCTCCCAGGCTGGAAGGGTGGTTTCAGTAATGTCGTGTAAGACAGAAATATTGCCTTTAATGCCACACAGCGATGGAAGCAGCTGTCCGTTTCCATAAACAGTGTCAGTGCCGCGAGCGCACCCTCCCCCCGCATCCCAACCAAAATCCTATTTAGCGTCCTATCGCGCTCACACACCAATATACACACGCTGCGGCCCCGCACGCGTACAAGCATACCCACTTCAGTTTTAAGGGAAAGAACAGCTGGTTTTAACAGCAAAAAAATCCCCCGAACTTTGTCATTTCCAGTGAAGAAAAGCAAACCCTCCTGGCATGTGTGATTCTTGGGGCAGGCGGAGGCGAGCTGTCCAAAGCCTGATCACATGGCCTGCCAAGTGTATTAAATTTTGCAGACATTTTAACAGCAATATGCTAGATAGTTGGGTGTCCCCTGAGGCTGCTGGATTTTTTTATCTCCTTCACAGAAGGTCAAAGCCTTTTTCTGCCGACTCTTTCTAATGCGCGTTAACTCGCTCTTTCTGTCTCCTTCTCTTCTTCTCTGATGGCGTCCCTACTCTGTTTCTGCTGCCACCGTTTCTTCCTTTCCGCCATTTTTCTTTCCCCCTTCTCCCTTTGCTGTAGTGCCGAGGGGCTACCATGTTGTGAATTCATTGCCTTGTAGTCCGTCATTTCTGTGAAACACGGAATGAAGCGTGTGGCGTTTCATGCACAGCAATGCGTTGGATGTCCCGCTTTGGCATGTATTATACTAAGGGCGCACGCTGTGCGCGCGCGCGCTTGGTGCCTATAGGCCAAACAGTGATGCGCGTGGTTAGGAGGCGTGGCCATGACTGGCCGCACTGTGATTGGCTCGCAGTGTCACGTGGCATGGCAGCCGCTCGAAAATACAAATTTCTTTTTATTTCCACCAAGCTGCCACGCCAGCGCTGTCTACCGTGCGCGCGCGGCGGCGGCACCGAATACACTGCTGTGTGCGCGTGCGCGCATGCGCTTAGTATATTACAAACCTTACAGTGAAGGGCTCTTGTTAGTATTGCCGCTAATTAATAAGTAATGTTGTACTGTAGACTCCTGCTGCCAGTGGTCACTGTACATGCTGTATGAGAACAATATAGGTGTGTGACTTGTTGCTGTTTAAAAATGTTTTGGCCATTGTAGTTGGTGGGTGGAAGGCCACAGTGATATTTTTCCTTACCCGTTTGGGGCTGAAATTGGCCAGATTGGCTTCAGCATAATGAGGAGGAGCGGCTCAGTGAATAAAGACACTGACTCTGATAACAGTGACACTGAGTGGGAAGCAGGGGAGCCTGGTTTAATTCCCGGTGTCGGCTCCTTGTGACCTTGGGCAAGTCACTTTATCTCCCTGTGCCTCAGGCACCAACAGTCAGAGTGTAATCTCCTCTGGGCAGGGACTGTGCCTGTAACATTCCTACGTGCTGCGCACCCCGTGCTGTACTGTCATTGTGACGCGCTTTAAGTCCCATGGACAGAAAGCCAATGAAATTAGCCCCCGCAGTATTTAATCGCCATTATTTGCCTTATTGGTGCTCACCACGCCCCGCTTACCACTATGCCAGTGGTTTTGACCCTAGCACTTCCTGCGACATCTCTTGCCCAGTATGTTAAATATCGCTGCGCTTCTACATTTTACAAGAAGCGCCTTGGTTTTTACTGTTGGTTGAATCCTGCAAGAAATCCTAGCTACCCCTCCCCATGCCCCTCTGCATCCGCCCCCTGCTTCCCTTCCCTTTTTTCTTTTCTACAGTAAAAGAAGGCAGGAAGAGACTCCATCTGGCATATGAATAATTGAAATGGCTCAACTTGGTTCCTGTTGCTGTTGTTTGCTCTGAGTTTTTCCCTCATCTCCCACTTCAAACCTCCCCCCCCCCCCACCCTTTCCATGACATCTCCCCGCAGGGCACCGTGGTGCTGGGAGGATTGCTTGCTGGTGTTGGGTGGAGGAACCGCACGGTGACTGATGGCTGGTGCTGTCGGGGACGTTTTTATACAAGTGTTTCTTTCTTGTGATCACACATGGGAAAGCTGCATCTATCCTAGGGAGGAGGAGGAGCGGCACAGCCACACTAAACCGCTGCCTTGTGCGTCCTGAACGGCGCGGTCAGGGTGGGACGCCCTTTTCTTACCGTGCTGTTCTGCTCACTGCTCTCCCCATGCAGTGCTTGCAGTGGCGCTCTGTCATTAGAGGTCCTCTCACTGTTGTGACATAACGCAATCACACTGACTGCTCTGTCACCGACTGGTTACTGCAGTCAGAACGTTCCATACTTGCCTGGCCCTGCAGAGCGCCCCTCGCTGCTCTGTCACTGCAGAGCGCCCCTCGCTGCTCTGTCACTGCAGAGCGCCCCTCGCTGCTCTGTCACTGCAGAGCGCCCCTCACTGCTGTCACTGCAGAGCGCCCCTCACTGCTGTGCCACTGCAGAGCGCCCCTCACTGCTGTGTCACTGCAGAGCGCCCCTCACTGCTGTCACTGCAGAGCGCCCCTCACTGCTGTCACTGCAGAGCGCCCCTCACTGCTGTCACTGCAGAGCGCCCCTCACTGCTGTGTCACTGCAGAGCGCCCCTCACTGCTGTCACTGCAGAGCGCCCCTCACTGCTCTGTCACTGCAGAGCGCCCCTCACTGCTGTCACTGCAGAACGCCCCTCACTGCTGTCACTGCAGAGCGCCCCTCACTGCTGTCACTGCAGAGCGCCCCTACTGCTGTGTGACTGCAGAGCACCCCTCACTGCTCTGTCACTGCAGAGCGCCCCTCGCTGCTCTGTCACTGCAGAGCGCCCCTCGCTGCTCTTGTCACTGCAGAGCGCCCCTCGCTGCTCTGTCACTGCAGAGCGCCCCTCATTGCTCTGTCACAGCACAGCGCCCCTCACCGCTGTGTCACTGCAGAGCGCCCCTCACTGCTGTGTCACTGCAGAGCGCCCCTCACTGCTGTGTCACTGCAGAGCGCCCCTCATTGCTGTGTCACTGCAGAGCGCCCCTCGCTGCTGTGTCACTGCAGAGCGCCCCTCGCTGCTGTGTCACTGCAGAGCGCCCCTCGCTGCTGTGTCACTGCAGAGCGCCCCTCGCTGCTGTGTCACTGCAGAGCGCCCCTCGCTGCTGTGTCACTGCAGAGCGCCCCTCGCTGCTGTGTCACTGCAGAGCGCCCCTCGCTGCTGTGTCACTGCAGAGCGCCCCTCGCTGCTCCGTCACTGCAAAGCTCTTATGACTATTCCTTTACCACCCGTAACCCAAAGGCCTTTACCACCCACAACCCAATAATGACCGACTATGGCTTTGGATGTAAACAGCCACAGCGTCATTAACATTAAAACAATTCAAATAATCCTTGCCAGTCAATAATATTTAACCTTAACATGTCAGCCACTGACTTAATGCTAGGTGGGCACGTTCATCATCACCCGCCAAAGGTTAGCACAACCCAAGCCGCAAAGCCAAGACGTTACTACTCCCTTACCAGACCCTGAATAAGGCCAACCAATGTCTGCATCAAATAAACAGGGCTCCAGCTGGGAACGGAGACCCGCCGCTGTGACAATACATATCCATACAGCATCATTTAACATAATACATAGTCCTACATCTGTATTATACAGAATATTAAATATATATATATATATATATATATATATATATATATATATATATATATATATATATATATATATATATATATATATATATATATATATATATATATATATAAAAAGTAGATTTTACCAGATTGGAGTCCGGAAAAACCGAGACAGCACACAGTCCAGTAGTTCCAATGAAGTTGTATACAACTGGACTACTGGACTGTGTGCTGTCTCGTTTTTTCCGGACTCCAATCTGGTAAAATCTACTTTTTACATGTGCATATGGGGCTAGCATCAGCATCTTACTTATGTTTACAGTGTGCCAACTGAGATGATGATTTTTTCATATATATATATATATATCATATCTCTTAACAGAGCCAGGATGGAATTTGACCTCACCATTGTCTGATACAAAATGGGTGCCAAACTGCCTACTTCACATCACAGCCCAACAGTCAGACTAGTCCCGCCCCTAATGCAAATCAACCAATACACAGCCACCCGCGAAGCAACCTATTAAACCGACCACAACTTCTTTAACCTGTTCTACAATAGGGTGGCTGTCACCTCTAGCCATGATGGGACAATCCCGCAGTAGAGCTACGAGTCCCTTCTTTGCATTTTCCACTTCCCTCTAGTGAAGAGTCTGTAATCTTTTACCACCTTTGGACCGCTCTAGATTTCCAGCGTTTAAAGCTGCAGACTCAGCAATATCCTCCTACCTGTGTGTTTTCTTCAATAAATCAGTTCTGAGAAAATACTTGTAGCATTTTTTTTTTTTTTTAAACAACTCAATGACATTTTAACGTTCTTGATGTAGATCCGCGCTTGCGCTGTCCCAAAGAAGTATGTTGGTATAACAGAATACAATAAGTAAAAAAGTGACTTACAATCTAGCTGAGGCGTGCAGAGGTACACCGGGAGATCTGGAGGTCAGATCAGGCGGGTCGGTGGAACGTGTCGGGATCTGCTGATGAAGTACGAAACGCGTTGAGGTCACGAGGGGCTGCTAAGTGTTCGTCCATAGGCAAGAGAGGGGTTCCGGTCGTAGAGAGTGCGATCAACGTATCGTGGTTCCGGACCATTTCTATCTACCTGCCCGATCTGATCTCCCGGTGTACCTCTGCACGCCTCAGCTAGATTGTAAGTCACTTTTTTATTTATTGTATTCCGTGTACTGTAATTATTGTAGTCCCCAGCTGGACTTTTTACCCAATATAAATTTATACAGTATTACTGGTTACTCAGTGCGCTTTTTCTGCCATTCTGTTCTTGACATTTTAATGTATTCTAATGTAACAAGCATTTTTTGTTTCTATAGCAACCAATTAGAAAGTAACATCCCCTTCCTCGTCTGAAACAGGCTCTGGCACATCCCTTTTTGAGCCCTGCCCTCTCTCTAGCTGTGCTCCCATTGTATCTAGTGACTGCCTGGTCACATGATCTTCCCCACAGAACTTTGCATCTTTGGTCCTCTTCTGCTGCACTGACAGCCATTTAGTGAACCCCCGGAGCCGAATCATCACCAATCGATCGGCAAATTATCATTGTGTGGATTGTATTAAAGCTGCAGTTCAGTCAGTATCCTGCATGTGTTTTTTTTTTTTTAATAAATCAGTTCTGTAGTAAGAAAAAATACTTTTAGCATTTTCTGTTTTAAAAAACAACAACTTTGAAAGACCAATTTTCTTGTATTCTATTTAAAACAAGCATGCTTGTTCCTATAGCAACAATTTACATTCCCCATATTTAAAGATGTCACCAAACTTTGCCGATCAATAGACGGAGAACGAATTGACCGGCAGCTATGCAGTTTTTTTTTTTAGGTAAGTAGAGATTGCCCACATGAAACTATTGAAGTTAAAAAAAAAAAAATACGGGAGCCTGAACTGCAGCTTTAATGCACATATTATAGGGGGAATAACATATAATTGAAATACGGCAGCTTGGACTGCTGCTTTAAACGCTCTGCTCTCTGGGTCTTACGCATTTAGCGAGCAATAACAAATATTCCAAATGAAATTCAAATCAGTCTATTTAAAAATACTAAAAGAAAATAACAGGTTCTGTGAAGCTCCCTACACATGCTGTAAGTCAGAATGAGATGCACACTGTCGCTAAATTGAAACAATTAAGATATTTATACATCCAATCAGAGCCCCCTGTGTGTTACAATCAGTTTGAGTCAAGTTATTTGTTTATTTTGAAAGCTTGACATGGCAGCTGTATGATCCCTTCCTTTATGTAGGACATTGCAAACATGATAAACACTTGTAGTGTGTCTGCTTTCTGGGCAGCAATGTAGCATATACACACACACCGTGCTTGAACATGTATGTGCATAGCATGTTCCTAATAAACCCTGAGTCGTGTTTGGACAGTGAATGTTGATCTCGATTTTTTTAAAGCAGCAATCTCCCCGCAGAAGCGTATATGAGTGAGAACTCCTATAATGTTCACATATTGATTGCCCCGAGAGCAAAATAAAAAATTTTAGTGTTAAAAATAATGATTTTCTTAATCTCTAGTGTCTGTGGTAACCATGGCTTTCTAGGTTTGCCAGGCGGCTTCTCCAAAAATACTGGACACAATGGTGAAAGATGCGACATGCTCGACACACACATCTCTCTCCACTCCATGCTGTTTCCTCCTCTCCTTGGCGCCACCCTTAGGTCCTTGACACTTCCTCCTGATTGGCAGCATTACCCAACAGAAGCCAATCAGGGTGGAGGAAGCTGCTCATCCCCCTAGCAACAGCCCTGCTGTCTCCGGCAATCCCCCAAGCCGGTCAGGTCACTATGTCCAGAGAGGTTGGACACGTACATGTCCAGTATTACCTCTAACTTTTTTCTGGACACCTGGCGACCCTAATTGGTTACCGTTAGACGTCTGAGCTGTGGGGTGAGCTCACTGGGGACATGAATGAATATGTCACAAGCTTATATCTTATAAACGGAGCGACGGATTTTAAAAATAAGAACAGTGTTCGGAGAGGTCAAGAAGAGATCTCTTATTCCCTTGAATTTCACCCAGAGGAAACTGAGATTCTGTAGTAAATGGCAAATGCATAAACAGGACTAGCTAAGTCCTACCTGGGTTATAAGGAACACTCCAAGGCTGCGTCCAGGGTTGCAGCAGCCGTGCGGAGGCGCGCTCAGGCTGAGGGAAAGCGGGTGCTTTCCCTGGACTTGGTTAGCGCGCGTGACGACACGGAGCTGGTTCGCCCTCATTGGGCGAACCGCTCACGTGACCGGCCCTGCGCTCCCATGAGCGCGAAATCTAAAATTTGGATAAGACCTACGCTTCCGCACGCTTGCGGAAGCGTGCGCGAGCCCCTGCTAAAGTCGCTCTCATTGCGGCTGCAGGGGCTCACTGGTAAGCACCAGCGCGCCTCAGCACGGGTCAGCCTGACCATGCCCGAGGCCTAACCATGCTCTTATCTAGAAAAATATTTAGTTATTTTGGTTACATAATACAGTATATGTTGCCACCACCCGGGATAAACTTTGTTGTTTTTTTGTGCTTGTTTTTTTACTAATATGGAAGTGCTAAAATTAAAGGGATGTCTGGGAGGGATTCAATGTTTATTTACTGTCGTAGTCAGAGGGAGGGGGTTTCTATCGGTTTCCAGATTATCTGGTGTAGGTTTTCAAAGGGCAATCTGGGTAAGCTATTGGCGCTAGGGTTGCCAGGTGTCCAGTATTGAACCGGACTGTCCTGTATTTGGACACTGTCCAGTAAGAAATGAGAGGTAATACCGGACATGTATGTGACCGGTATTACCTCTCTGGACTTAGTGACCTGAACGGCTTGGGGGGGCCCTCGGGATTCCCCGAGCAGGGACGGGGCTGGGCTCTTGCTAAGGGGCTGCACAGCTGCCTCCATCCTCATTTGGCTGCTGCTGGGTAATGCAGCCAATCAGGAGCAGGTGTAAGGAGCTTGGGGATGGGGACAAGGAGAGGAGGAAACAGCATGGAGAGGTGAGAGGGGGATTTGTGTGTGTGTGTGTGTGTGTGTGTGTGTGTGTGTGTGTGTGTGTGTGTGTGTGGGTCAAGCACATTGCACCAATGTGTCCAGTATTTTTGGAGAAGCCACCTTGCAACCCTAAATGGCACAACCTTCCTGATGTACAGCGCCTGTCCCCGTCTCCAATCAGTACAGAAATCAGCCCAGTTCGTGTGGGAGACAATAAATCAGAACCGGTTGAGTTTGTCCGTGCCAGGCAGGATCAGGCGGTAAACCTAGTTACCTGGGAAACCTCCACTATCACCGCCTTTCTAAATGTCCCTTCACCAATTCAAAGCTGTTTGAGGGATTTGGCGCAAGATGGCAACCTGGATTTTCTTGTCAAAATCCGTAATGATGGGCAAATATAATCTAAAGACACCCCATCTTATGGCTGTGTTACTGTATTAACAGACGGTTCCTGCGACCTGCTCCTGGCTGATTTTGCTTGAGAACTGTCACTAGCTCATTCTGTTACTGGAGTCTGCCTTGCATATGCATATGGAGGGGTTTGAGAGAGGGAAAAAAAAAAATGGTAGTTTAATGCTTTCTATTAAATTGGGACTAAAAGTAGTGTCTTAATTTGCATGCATTAGCATATTTGCATATAGATCACTGGAATGGTGGAAGATATAAGAGCGTTTAAATGAAAATTCTGTTAAAGAGACAGATATAATTTTCTTTTCTGCTGGTAAAGAAAGTTATTTTACTTATTTATTTATTTATTTTAAACTGCGGCATGAAGATGTTTTTCCAGGATGAGAGAATGTAATTTCTGGTAAATTCAGCCCCGTGCCCTGATCCTTCGCACAGACTGATATATACTTGACAGAAACGATTGAGTTTTCAGGGTTTTGGTCTAGACACGGGCACTTTCAGTCTCCCTCCCTGTAGCACACGTTGCTCTCAGTGATATAACAGGGCACACGTTTAGGCTTCTTGGCACAGGCTTAAGCTATAACGCAGAGTGGGGAGGGCACTGCCAGGCTTGCTTGGAATAACATAGGTTGGCTGTGATAAGGTTTTGTTAAAACCCTACTGTTTTACTGCCTGTAATACAGTATAACAAGGGCACTGGCAAGCTGCGTCTGTGTAACACTCCCCAATGGGATTTTGACCAACACTAGATTTCTTGATAGATTAAATTATAGTGTACGGAGCATACACGATCATTTCCTCCATGAAGAACGCTAATGCTGGTCTGCTAAAAGGCATCGCAAAATGTAATGAATTTGACTCCCCCCCCATGTAGCACTTACTGATTGCAATGATATTGCAAGTACACTTCAGGTGGAATTTACAGGCACTGTGAATGTCTCTGTAATTGTGGTACTGAAGCCAGAATCTCCCTCTTCAAGCGTGGCACTTTTACCACTAGACAACTCCTCCTGAGTTGAAATCTGCTCAGAGACGTAGCAGAGTGATGAAATGTGTTTTCTCTCGCCTCCCTTCGCTCCCGTGCAGCTCCTCTCCCCGGGGATCGCCCCTTATCTACACAAGACATTTCTACATGGGCCTGGGATTCATCTGGAAAAGTTGCAACTGCTGCGTAAGGAAAAAGTAAGATTTGCAAGCGCTAGTATCTCATAATAGGGTGTTTTATTTTTTCTGCCACAAGGTCGTTCAGTAGAAAAGTGCAGCGCAGTCTTTGGCTGAGCCACTGATTGGGCCACCTGTGCTGAAACAGGGATATCCATAAAAGCCGGCCTGTTGGCGGCCCTGGAGGACTGAGTTTGCAGACCCCTGGTATAGAGCAAGGATGTTCAACGTCAGTCCTCCACCCCCCCCCCCCCCAACAGGTCAGGTTTTCAGGACATCCTTGCTTCAGCTCAGGTTGCTCAATCAGTCCCTGATTTAGCAAAAGTGGCCTCTAATTGAGCCAACTGTGCTGAAGCTGGGATATCCTGAAAACCTGACCTGTTGGGGTAGGGGGATGGCTTGAGGACTGGGGTTGAGCGCCCTGGTATAGAGCGGTGACGGTAATTACCATGTCTTCCCTTTCTCTGCCAGAGGGCCCAGCGGCACATTGATACTGGGACTGGTTCTCCAATTCAACTTTTTGTACTGCTACCCTTTGGACTTGCTCAACGGCTGTGCATGGCGGGCCTTTTTGGCAGTGAAAGGGTTAATGGTTGATTCACAGGACCCAAGCAATGCTACTCCAGACACCGTCCAGCATTGCTTAGTAAATATGACTCCTTGCGGTTCAAGGGTAACGTTACCTTTCATTTAAATAACGTTGGAGAGGTGTGCACCTAATGAAATGCTGATTTTATACACAAGCGGTCCTCGTCCGTCGTTTCACTTTACCACGGGCGCCATATCCGACGCGTCACAATGCATGCAATCCTGCGGGGACGCTTTCCGGTGTCAGAACGCCTTATCCGACGCATCACAAGGCATGCAATCCTGCGGGGACGCTTTCCGGTGTCAGAACGCCTTATCCGACGCGTCACAAGGCATGCAATCCTGCGGGGACGCTTTCCGGTGTCAGAACGCCTTATCCGACGCTTGCCACCGCTGACTAACATGGGGCTCACTTTACAACACTTTCACTGTCCAACGCTACTTCCAGAACGCTTTCCGTTGGATAACCGAGGACTGAATATATATATAATATCTCTCTCTCTCATATATACAGTATATATATATATATATATATATATATATATATACACATACATACATACATACACATATATATATATCATACATATTTTAAGTTATGGTGGGTGAAAAGGGCGACAAGAAACCTCCACCGTATATGTCAAGGACGTGAATGTGGTCACAAGTAATAATATATAAATATATATATCTACTTGTCACCGTTTTATTGCCCTTCCAATTTCTTCAAACATCCCTTTGTCACCCCACCTTATCTAAATCTCTGTTTTTTTCTGCTTCCCAAACCTCTGTTTTAGTGTTTTAGCCATAGAAACCTTCGTAAACCAGTATTGGTGACCTGAGGAAGAGAGGAGAACCCTCGAAAGCTTGTCCTATGACATAAATTGTTTGTCCAAATAAAAAAGGTATCACCTAATACTGAAGTACTCATTTATTCTGATATATACAGGCATACCCCGCATTAACGTACGCAATGGGACCGGAGAATGTATGTAAAGCGAAAATGTACTTAAAAGTGAATCACTACCTTTTCCCCACTTATCGATGCATGTACTGTACTGCAATCATTATATACGTGCATAACTGATGTAAATAACGCATGTGTAACAGACTCTATAGTCTCCCCGCTTGCGCACAGCTTCGGTACAGGTAGGGAGCTGGTATTGCTGTTCAGGACGTGCTGACAGGCGCATGCGTGAGCTGCTCAAAATGCCTATTGAGCGAGATGTATACTCGCGAGTGTACTTAAAGTGAGTGTCCTTAAACCGGGGTATGCCTGTATATAAAATAGCTGTGTTAGTCCAGTTGCGATACCTGTTGATAATGATTGTAAAGTTGCAACTGTTATTACTTACCCATCATGATGATGCTTTGTAGGGGGATCTCTAGCATTGAAGGGACTAATTCTTTAAGAAAAGCTGTAGATCATCTTTCTTTCCACTACTTGCTAATACAGAGCGGTGTAATTCAGACTTTCACTTCTACATACGTTATCAGACAGCTGTGTGCAGAAGGGGGGTAAGACGCTAGGAAGGGGGGGGGATATGATACCAATGTTGCTACTGTGCTCCTTTGCCATACGCTAGCTACTCTCAAGGCGACTGACTGGATCCCTTATAAATGGTTCTGGATCTCTCAATTCTCATCTCTGGTTTTGTCCTGGTCCCCCGTCAGGCTGATTCTTATCTTCTGGGGATCATGTCACCTATCCTCCCATTCTTGAGGGAAAAGAGCTATGCTCTTGGAGCATTGAAAAGTAATACATCCAAACAGTGGAAGTGGCCACATCCTGCTTCTGCCACCACTAGGAGGCACAGGAACATTAGCACAATGGGGGAAGCGTGGCTTAGTGGCTTCAATGCACTGTTCTTGGAGTGGGAGAACTTGATTGAGGCACAAATACCAACTTCATATGACCTTGGGGAAGTAACAATATCTCCACATAGCCTCATGCCTCAAAGTTGGATTATAATGGATAGGTGACACTGATTGACTTATAAAAGAAGATGTTCCATCTGTCCATCTGCTACTAAATGGTCATTTATATGCCTAATTAAAGTAACATAACGTGTTTATGGTCTCATGGCATTTGTTATACTCTTGTTTAATGGGATATTGTATTGTTGTATGCATGGTGGTCCATAAATAAACACACACTAGTTCCTAGTAAAAGTGATTTCACTACTGATCCCTTTCTCAGCTAGAGGGTTAATAGAATGCCTTATTATCTCTCAAGCTTGCACCTCCATGTGTCCCCCTCTGCTCCCTGTGAATATTCACACATGAATGCGAGTTACTTTTTTTTCTTTAGAAGGCAGAAATCTTCCTCTCTCGAGAAATTCCTCACTTCGGGGCTGGGTAAAATGTGGCAAGATTTTGTGAAGATACCATACTTCGGCTTTGGGGGGAGAAGAGGGCAATTTGCATCTTGCTCGAATGTTTCAGGGTTAAGATGGCGTTCTCCGAAGAACCAGAGAGGTTATTTGGAATTTACTTGCCTTCACTAAGCAAAATGTCCGTTTGACCTTTTTTTTCCCCCCATCACGTCTCTCGGTAGCTTTGAGGAACGTGGGAGGCCAGATGTCTTCATTCTGTCCAAATTGGAGTAGAGCATGGTTGTTAATATTTGTTTTTGGTCACTGGGAAAAGACAGCCGGCGGAATACACTTGACCAATGATGTACGAGTGGGAGAAGTAGGTATCATTTGATGAAGACTAACTTTCATAAACCTAGTGCTGACCATGGGAGGTAAAGGTTTATTTCCAAACTCTCTATTGTGGTTCACTTATTCCCATCATAGATCCAGTTTCGGAAATACCCCGAAACCGGTTTACACAGACTTCTACTGTTAGCACTATATATATATTTTTATAATGCAATAAGCATGATCGACTGTACTACTATTTTCTGTTTTTCTCTGATCTTTACACAATAAGACGCTGGAGAGAAGGGCCATCACTTTATGACCGTGTTCTTATTTTATCTAATAGTGACTTTGTGCCATCTTATTGCAGTGAGAATAAACCATCTTTATTTGCAACCTGGCGTTGCTCTGCCTTTAGCTGGTAATTGGAACCTAACTTTTAACATTAAAGTACACAAAGGAAGTGAGAAAGCTCAATGGGAGCATAAATATTCTCCCATCCCTGTTCCATGGTAAAGCATTATGTGGTTTGTGTGCATGCAACAGTGTTTGGCAGTAAAGAATGACAGAAAGAGAATGGTATCTGATCTGTAGAAAGAAATAGACAGAGCACACCGGAGATCAGTTCCAAAGTATATTATAGATTCATTCCAAATTATATGCACACTTACAATTAAGAATGCATTGAATGTATAAATAATCACCAGAAATGGAATCCCCACGAGTGAGTTATCCGTTTCCTCCACAGTGCTCCGCGCGGCTGGGGTCTTCCTGTGTGTGGTGAGCTCACAGCACCTCCTGTAAGGTCTCTCGTACGTACGTCCACCATGTTCTGGCGTATTATACAACAGGGTGCAACGTAGCCTCAACGCGTTTCGCACTTCTGTGCTTCATCAGGGTGTACGCTGTTGTAAAGGCTGCTGACCCGTTCAGCAGCATGTCTAGTTCTTAAATGTTTGGCCTACGTTTGAAATGACTCGTGTCTCCTCGTGACCTCAGTTTTCTGACCATATTCTTTTATTGATTGTACACTTTTATTACTAACCGCTTATAAGAAGCATTAATATGGGACACAAAGAGGAAAATACTTCGATTTCTCTGTTGACAGCCCAGGAAAGCATTTCATCTAACATTTGTACATGAGATGCATCCTCTTCTGTGTGGGAGAGGGGTGAACCCCATTACTTGTGCATTGGTGGTTGCAAACGTCCCAAGAAAGAAAGGAAGGGCTCAGAGTTTAAAAATTATTTATTTATATCTTTATATAGCGCCTTTAAATCATATAAATAACAAATAACACATAATGGGAAGAAGTGCTTTCAGACATAAAAGTAACACTTAGGAAAAGGAGCCCCTGCCCCGAAGAGCTCACAATCTAATTGTCTTTACAGGGTTTGAACCCACAACTATGAATGAACATGCAGAGCTTCAGATACCAAGATTTCCCCTTCTGCTATTAATGCCATTTTAGAAAGATTTTACCATCATGTCACTGTCAGGGGAATAACTCTCCGAACTTGCAAAGGGATCTGCAAAATCTTTGCAATCCTCTCAGGAGCTGATGGGGTAATATGTGTTTAGCTCGACCCTTTCCATTCGTCCAGAAATCAGCAGGACAAGGACATAGCACATCAGCAGCAATGTCACTGGATTGCAATGGATGCATCATGAATTTTTCAGCACACATTTTTTATGGATTTCTACCTTCAGCTGGGTAGTGAGGAGGCTCTTATAGATTATTGGATTTCTCTGTTACCCCTTTATACAGACTTTATACCCCCTTAAACATTTACATAGACCAGTGTTTGTGAACCAGTTTGTTTAGCGCATTGCTTTGTCATGGGGATATGAGGTAGCTCAGTGGTTTTGAACAGGGGTTCCTATGGAACCTTGTGTTCCCCCGGCCTCCCGAAAGGGTTCCCTGCAATTTTTAGGTCATTTGAAAATTGTATTAGAGAAGGTTGGGGTTCCACAGAATTTTACGATGAAATTATAGGGTCCCTTCACCAAAAAAGGTTTAAAAACACTGAGGTAGAGAGTTGTTGGTGGCACCAGTTAGGGTGACCATGAGCTGCTTATGACATTGGTTTAGAAATGTCATTTTCATGAAACTTGTAGTTCTAATGAATGTGGTGTTGTTACGGTGCAAATAAACAGATTGGAAAGCTGTGACACTCGTTGAAGTAGAAGAGTGTTTTTAATGGCAGGTCCAGTAGTTGAAGTGACCGCTAGTTGCCTGTGGCAACACATGTGGTGACAGTGAATGGACTTTGAAAATAGGTGGTGAATGGAGTGGGACAGGTTGAAGAACACTTTGGCAAAGGGAGAAGGGGTGGTGAGTTTCTTCCGGCACACTATGTATTCACTGGGATTTCCTTGCAGTTCTACTTGAGCAGATGCTCAATTCCCTGGAGAACCAGCTGAAGTGGCAAAGAGTTCTCTTGGGCCAAGTTAAAGTGGCACTGTATTCTCTTATGTGAAAAGTCCATTGGCAGCAAGGTCTTATGGGTAAAAGTCAAAGTGGCAGTAAAATCTATTAGAGAGGCCGTGCATTCTTTTGGACGCTTACTGAGTTGACAATGAGTTCTGGATTACTCACGCAGACTATAAGTTCTCTGTTTCACTGGCTGACGTGGAAGTATGTGCTATGGGTAGTTTGTTCAATCACAGTGAGTGTATGTGGGCATTAGTTTACGTGGATATGTTTAACTGCTGTTGGCAGTAGTTGAGGTAGCTTTTAGATGCCTTTGGCACTAGTTGAGGTGCCATTGAGTTCTATGGGTCACTAGGTCAAATAACAATGAGTTCTCTGGGCCCCTAGTAAGAGTGCTAGTAAGTTACCAAGGCATGCGTTGAAGTTGCAATGAACCAGTACTTTATTGTGTAGACAGTTGAGGTGTTTTTATTATTTTCTTTTGTGTCTCACATAATGTTTTCCTCCGTGTCATCTCTCTCTCTCTTCCTTGCTCTCTCTCTCTCTTCCTTGCTCTCTCTCTCTTCCTTGCTCTCTCTCTCTCTCTCTCTCTCTCTCTGTCTCTCTCTCTCTCACTCTCTCACTGTGTTTTGCTTGTTATAGCTTGTCTGAAGAGTTGACGTGAACATTCAGTGACAGTTTATTTTGGGAATGTTTTATGGGATCTGATTGAATGCTAAAGTTGGTAAATTCCTGCTCAGGTCACAGAGCGTTTAACGAAGCTGCAAGGTGAGTCCCTAGAATGAACACTTGCCACCTGTTAAAGTCCATTGGGGTAGTTATATTTACACATCTTTTTCAATATGCAGAATTCTATATTCCCATTTTTCTTTAAATCTTTAGCTGATGTTACTTGATCCTAATTTAGCTGTGGGGTTCTTCTTTTTTTTGCATAACGAGGCAGACTTCCCAGGCAGTGGCACTAGTTTTTAAGTGCCCTTGTATTTTTTTTTTTTACTAGCTCAGGACAATAATTACAGATTACCGCCATTCACATCCATTCACATCCATTCCCAATTGGCCTCCCAGTCACCTTCAAACACCAGGAGGAAACCAACATGTCGAAGGAGGGTGTGTAAAACAAAATACTGTATTTGCATAACAGATCCGGCAAGTGTTTGCGGTGCTGCCACTTTGTGCAAAAATATTTGCAGAACAGGAGGTCCATAGGCAATGATGCACAGCACAGCACAGCCTGGAAATGCAGCACCGCGACCCAGTAGCTGTTAGCCCAGGTCTGTGGCTGACATGCGAGAGGAAGGTCTGAGACCAGGCAAAGGTGTCAGCACTGTGTGTGTGTGTGAGAGGCTCCCAGACGCTTCTTATGACACTTGTCTTAAGTCAATCCAACACAGGCCCTCTGTGGGCCAACCTTTCTCTCTCCCATAGCCCCGGTCTAATCAACCCCTATAATTTATGCAGAAAATATGATTTATATTTAATTTCACCACACTTGCTTTGTTAATTTGAGATGTAATTAACCCGTCGCCACGGCAACTAATTTTGTGATGCCGTAAATTACCGCCGCCTTTTTCATCAAAATTCAGTTACTTTGGCTCCTGTGTGCAATGTACTGATGCAATTAGGTTGCTAAGGGCAACTCAAAAGTGCTTCAGCGTCTTTTGTGCGACTGCAGCGAGGTAAAAGTCGTGCTTTCCGTAGGGAAGGAGCTGGCCACCCCCGGGTCCTTGCAGGAATGTGCCCCTGTGTGTGTGCCAAATGCCCTGCCGATCAGCCCCACGCTCTCCCTACAAGCTCTCCGCTAATTGCTCTTGTCCCGGTCCTTTTAAAGCAGCAGCTCTGCAAATGAAACATGATTTATTTGTAAAATGCGTTACCAGGAAGTAATGCGTTGAGAGTTACCTCTCGTTTTCAGGTATGTCCTGGCACAGAGTTATGACAAATAGTACATGGTTACATTAAGTGAGCCGGGGATGATACATTATATAAAAACATTGCATGACCACAGCCTCATTATGCCTAATTCCCAAACCCACCCACCACCTATTTCAAAATGTGTATTCTGCAGAGGGGGCGAGGAAAATTTTTAATTTAACAGCAGTGCTGATGTAGACATTTGCCAGGTCTGCCATCTTGCTTTTGTGGAGCCCATTCTCCCTCCGCTCGCGCCCAAACCAATCTATGCGTTTAGCAGCGGTAGATATTTCCGTGATGGTGTAAGAAGGGTGCTTCGGTACCCAGCACAGCGCTAAGACATTACAGACACAATTAATGCCTGCGCAGAAGAACTCACTATCTGAGGCCCAGGGAGAAGGTCTCTCCCCTCCGGCCAGTTGTGGATTACAAGCTGAATTAGAGATGGATGTCAGTAGGGGGTTTGTGTTAATTAATAGGCTTGTTGTCTAAGTGGAAGGTGCATTAGGCAGTTGGAAGTGCGGTGCCATGCTTAGTATTTCACTATGTTACGGCATAATCATTGTGATCTGGCTTTATACCTGTTCCTTTAAACCTTGTCAAGCTGCACTCCGGCTCTCAGGAAAACCCGGGAACGGTGTAGGACGTGGACACCCACAGAGAGAGGTAGAGTGAGTGGCTGACGGGAGCGGACACATCTCAAGCTTTTTCTCTCTGTCCTGCGCAAGAGTTTGTGTGCATCCGTTCTTTATTTTGTATTTTTTTTTCATATTTAAAACAAAACCCCTCTGTGTTGCTTTTGTCACGTTAATTCCCATTTTGCCAACACCAGGGGCCCAGGCAGACGAGTTACCAAGGAACGCAAAATTTTAATTAGTGTATTTTAATCATTCAGGCTTTTCGAGCTAATCCACATACCCCAGAGAATTCCCAAGATGCTGCTCTGTGCTGCGTTACCATTTATTGTTGAGTCTATTATAATTACTGTTAGCAGGTGGGGACTGCAAGATGTTTATTATGAGTTTTTCATCTTTAGTGTAATTACTGGGGGGGAAAAAAATAAAAATAAAAAAAATAAATAAAATAAAAAGAAGTGGTGGCTTTTTGATTCCTAGACAACAGTTTGGAGAAATGTCTCATTTTTCACGGCGCTTCTCCCCTTTTTTGTGTGTGTTTGTTGGCAGCTTGTGCGAGACAGGTGCAAGTCGTTGGAAGTTTGCGGATACTGTCAGTTCGCCTGTCGAAGCGTGTGTACACAGACGTGGGTGTGTGCGACTGCATGTGGGAGGCTAAGTGTATACTTAAGAAGGCACGCAGCCAGCAGTAATGCGAATGTCGAGCTGTGTGTGTCTGTTGGCAGATATCTCATAAGGGTGCATCTAATGTGAGTTTTGGAAGGCGTCTTCTCAGAGGGGCGGCTATGCATTGCAGCCCAATGAGTTGCTTTCCCCTTTGGCAGTGACAGCGCCTTAGCTCTCCATCGCCAAAGAGCACAGCACTGTGTTTCAGTTGCCTTTTGACAACAAAAGGTGCTTATCCCTTAACTCAGGGGGTTCTCAACTCCAGTCTTCAAGACAGGTCAGGTTTTCAAGATATCCCTGCTTCAGCACAGGTGTCTCAGTCTTGAGCCACCTGTGCTGAAGCAGGGATGTCCTGAAAACTTGTCCTGTTGGGGGGGGGGGAGTTGAGAACCCCCTGCCTTCACTGCTTCTGTGGTTGGTCCTACCGGCAACGATGAGGGTCTGGCACATGTTAGCCATGTATTTGCCGGAAGGCATTGCTGTTTGGTAATTCGCCAGTAAGGAAAAGTTTCTTGTTTTTGTTTCTGCCTACATCTGCATCAAATGTAATGACCTTCTTCATCAAGTTTCTTATGTCAGGTGGGGTAATAAGAGAGCCACCGGAGATGCATAGAGAAGAAAGGATTTACTACAGGCCTCGGTCTGCATTCTATAATGGGCGTCCCTTACGTCTCACGGGTAGGACAAGCCGGGTGCGCCCATAATTCGCCCGCCATTTTTCGTTATGCCGTTTCCTTCTTTTCAAAAAATGGACATTGATTTGGGCCGTTTCTGTGTGTACGGAGAGTCCGTGGCCGCAGAGCTTGCAGTCTAATTTTGCTGCCCCCGCGGCACAGGAAGATGAAGTGACCAACTTCAAAGGGAGCAGCATTACTAGTGAACTACTTGAGACACGACGGTGTATTCGGTGCTTGACACACCACAAACATTGCTAATATGGAGGTACATCTATGCTAAAGAGTGGAGAAGAGGAGGCTGCACACCAGCAGATCTTGCTATTGCAGCAGTGTGGTGCGGAACAAATGGTTTATATGCAATACGTTAGATGTTACTTCCAGTGTGATTGGCCGCTGGCTGTGCACCTCCATCTTTTTCCCTTCGGATTGGCCGTGGGGAAGCAGAGAGGGTGATTACAGGAAGTGTACTGTAAATGCTCAGGTGAGAGGGTGAAAAAGAGTTACGGTGCAAATGTATCAAGGTAAAAATGGGGCAATTCTGGGGCAAAAACATTCCTCAAGTTGTATCAAAGATAAAATGGTGTTGATTTCAATTGGGGGGAAAAAAATTAGTTGCCACATCTGCGTCAGCTTTTTTGCCTTAGACTTGCACCCATTTTTGCCTCGATACATGCAGTATATAGATCCATGTGTGATAGGAATGTCAGAGCTTCGACATGCGTTTTTATCTTTCATAATGGCGGACCCTGCCGATACTACCACCTTGAGGGTCATTGGCGGAGACGTCCATTAAAGATAGTAGAAATCACTGTTTAGACCGTAACCTGCACGGATAGATGGTGTTGCTTTAGTAATGGCTTTCTGCCGACGAAATGTGTTTTAAATAATGCACTAAGGCCCCTCAAAAATGCTGGTCTTCTTCTTGCTAATTTCCTGAGATGTATACAAGTGTCTGATTCTCAGCACTTTTCTAAACACTCGAGCTTTCTTCAGAGTTGCTGTCAGACAATTATAACATCTCTGAGAAGTGGCAGAGGTTGGAGCTCGGCGGTATAAATAACAACAGATCAGTGATTTCATCTCTGAATTCTTGAGCCTCTGTTCAGGTTTTCCATCAGTATGTAAGAAAGGGGGGTGGGTTTGGGGCGGGTTGTGGGGGGTTTAATTTGTAGGTCCTAGCAGGAGACGGTTCAGAGTGAAAGCTAGGTGGTTAATGCAACAAGTGTGCTAGCCATCATCTTTAAAACAAACACACCTTTTGTATAAAGCAATACTGGTCAGGATCCCACACTAAACTTGTTCTGCTCTGTTTAAGGAACACTGATTTTCCCCAACTTCCATCCCCAAAACCGCTGGTCCGTGTAAGGATTGTCGTGTCAGTTCTTACTATAGATTAGAGGTCAGCAAGCATGGTCTGTTGCTTTCACTTATATTTTCTCTAAAGAGAAGACCTCTTAGGGGCGGTCTTGAAAAGCATACAGATACTCATCATCACTTTACAGGGCAGAATTTTTTTTAACCAATGATAAGTTACAAAAAATAAAAAAAATATATAACTATCTCTATCTATCTATATATATCATTTTTTGGAGGTTTTCATGGGGATTAACCACAAAATTGGGCGGGGGCGGACACAGAAAAGACAATAAAGAGGGGGAGGCAGATACATGAATATACAGACTCGCGTCAGACAGTCTTAAAAAGTTTACACTCAACAATACCCCTAAATCGACCAGTATTTTAAGCAATAAGACACATGAAGCAGGGACAACCAGTAGATATAGGTGACACGGAATTAACATATGGGGTATCTTAACCCACAAGGTGAGACAAAGTTGTTACACCTGAGATGGGACGGGGCATGGGGGGATGATTTTGAGTGGCTTGCACCAGGACCCAAAGGAGGGACCCAGGTGGGTAGAAGTTTATAGAAGTACTGTGGTGAAGGGTGCCCCCAAAGGTGAGCCAGGGCTGCCAGACCCTCTGGAATTTATAGCATGAGTCATTCAGGAGACTCGTCAACTTCTCCATCTGGCAGGTGAACCATCATTTGTGGCTTATGCAGGAAAGGGGTGGGATTTTCCTCTTGTTTCCAAAAGGCTGCCAGTTCACACCTGGTTGCTGTGGCTATGTGGGCGAGTAGTTTGTTCGCAGCTCTGGACAGGCCTTGGAGGAGCCTGTTCAGGAGAAACGGCCAGGGTTCTAGTGGGAGGTCCATGTCCAGTATTGATTTGCATCCAAGTCCATACCTTTTCCCAGAGATGGGATATCACAGGACAGCTCTACCACATGTGGATAAAGGAAGCTTCCTCTCCGCAACCCTTAAGCACAGGGGTGAGTAACCAGGGACATACTTGGACAGCACCAAGGGGGTCTTGGACCACCTCAACATGACATTGTATGCGTTTTTTTATGGTGGTGTACATGGAGCTAGTCGCCGCCGCCCCAAATATATCTTCTCAGTCCTCCCCACATTCATTTTTTAATTTATTTTTTATGGACCATTTTTTTTTGCTGTATAGAAATGACAGGAGGTATGGCCCCGTGGTTATTGATAAGTGCCTAATATTGTGTGGGGCTATGCTAAGAGGCTGCAGTGACACAAGGGGAGATGGGGGGGGGGGGAGGGAGGTGTTGAGGACTGAGTTTGAGACCCCTGATATAAGTTATAGATACTATGTGAATCAGTACATGACCGGTATATAAGCTGGAAAACGTTGCAAATTACAAACACGTTCTCTCGGGCTATTCTCCTCATTCACCAAACTAGCACCAACATAGCATTCGATTGACTGACTGTGTTAGTACAATAATGGCCACTACAATTTAGCGAGCGATCTGTACGTATCTCCCCGATGGGGTATTTTGACTTTAACTTCACATGAAACAAGTCATTTGCAAAATGCAGCCTTTTTATTTGCATGGTCAGGTAAAGTATTTGGGCAAAAATATAACAATATAAAATATGCACATTAAAATGACTGAAGACCTGACGTCCAGCCGGTCACAACACTTAAAACAGGTGCAATATTCACACTTCAAAGTAGTGGGTGGGCTACTTTATATCACTCAAGGTCCCAGACCCACAAAAGGGCTCTAAATTGTAGCACGCTAAATCTTGGCAGCCTTTTGTGGGCCTGAGACTAAGAAGGTGTTGCTTAACACCTATGTAATGGCATGCATCAATTCCAGGACGTTCTGCCATCAGTTTACTGTCACAAGTAAAATCGTAATGTCACATTTGGCATTGACCCTGTATTTCATCAAACATAAAGCACCGTTTCTTGCATTTCATACATGTGCTGGTGGGCAGAATAGTAAATTAGTGGCACACTTCAATTTACTGTGTTAAAGCAACAAAACAAGTGAAATATTACGCTTTAAAAAAAATCAGTTCTGTAGTGCTGTATTAGATAATAGTGACTGTTTTTGTTGTTGTTTTTATTCAACTTTTACTGCCGTTTTTAATGAGTTCTAAATCATCCGCTGATTTCTGTAGCAGGCGTTAGCCATCCTCCCAAGCAGCGCAAGGTCGTTGTTACACTTTCCGGTTTGGGATAATTTGTTGAGAATGTTCCCAGCAGTTTGAGCTGCAAACTGTAACAATAGATAATATTACCATAGTAATATAGGGATACATTGTAGCTGCTGAGTTTCACTGACTGAAGCAGCCATTGTGTTAGGCACACAATCGGGATTTTGACAGATTTATAAAAGGAGCAGCAAATGATTCCCGGTTTAGGGAAGAATGTAGAATTAGACATTGTCACATACAAAGCATATAAAAATAAAGTAGTATTACTGCTTTAATATTGTGTCGTTGACTGACAAACTATTTTTAATTTCTGGCACCATAAAATAGACACCTTAATTTACATTTTTGTAAAGTGATCTGCTTTCTCTGTTGAGCTAGTATACCGAGATCCACTAAGCTTCAATACCTCGCGATAGGCCCATATTCACTAAAGCAGCAGTGCGCAAACTGGGGAGCACGAGATTTTTTTGGGGGGGGGGGTGGCTTCTTTTAAATTAAATGCTGGGGGACCGTGTGAGGCTTCTGTAAGCCGCTTACCTTGATTCAGCCGGCTTCGGGCGTCGTGTCGCCATTGATGTGACATCACATCACCCTGCAGCGTCATTTGATGCTAGCACAAAGGTGGGGGGGGGGGGGGGGCGCAAGCACTAGGGGAAGAGCAGAAGTTTGCGCACCCCTGCACTACAGGATGCTAAGATATGAATGGGAGTTAGGACGTTCTAATGCTTAGCACCATTTAATGAATATGGGCTTGTGAACCCGCGTTTCCTGCCATCCAAGTCTGTTGCAGCAGATTTATCCATGGGAAAAGCCAGTTGCACTCGGGGGTTATTCCTTCCCTGTGATAAGCAGGGAGCTCTTTCTGCACTGGTCTTAGCACGTGAGAGTATTGGAAGTATTGCAGTAAAAATGGGATTTTTCTCCCCCAGGTTTTGATCACAGCAGCTCTGTTGTAAATCATTATACTACAGCAGCACAACTCCAGTCCCCGAGGGCCACCAACAGGGCAGGTTTCCAGGATATCCCTGCTTCAGCACAGGTGGCCCAGTCTTTGACTGAGCCACTGTCTGAGCCACCTGTGCTGAAGCAGGGATATCCTGGAAACCTGGCCTGGTGGTGGCAAGGGTTGCGAGGTATCTTCTACAAAAATACTGGACACAATGGTGAATGTGACGCGCTCGAGACACCCACACACACCCCTCTCGCCTCTCAATGCTGTTTCCTCCTCTCCTTTGCCCCACCCCCCAGACACCTCCTCCTCATTGGCTGCATTTCTCAGCAAGAGCCCTGTATGGGGAAATCCCGTGCCCCCTCCCCCCCCCCATGCCAGTCAGGTCACTACTGTGCGGAGAGGTAATACTGCAGGCACACATGTCCAGTATCACCTCTCATTTAGTCCAAATACAGGACAGTCCGGTTCAGTACTGGACACCTGGCGACCCTGGCACTGGTGGCCCGAGAGGACTGGAGTTGGCCGCCCTTCATGGTGTGGCCACGTCTTACCAGCGTGAGACCCCTTCTTCAACAGCTAACAAACGGTGACATTTTAGGGAGTCAATTGCTACCGGTCACAGCATTGCCAACGGCCAAGGGAACAAGCGGAACAGCGCACGTTATTACCACCATCCCCTTCATCTGCCCGCCGGCCGTGCCGCTGCTGGGAAATTCTTCTTGTTTCTTTCTTTTTTTTAAACATTTCCCTAAAATGCTGGGAAGAACAAGTACTGGACCAGGGGACTCCTGGTGGTAATACAGGGGTAGTCTTGCGTAACCCTCTCAATACCAGAGGGGCAAGCAACGCTTTGCAGAGCACTGCATGACAGGCACTGCTAGCAGTGAAAGGGTTAAAACAACAAAATATGTGATCTTGTATTTTATTTTAATTTATTTAAAATAAATCAGTTCTGTAGTATTGGATAATAGTGATTTTTTTTTTACATTTTAATTATTCAGCTCTTAATGCCATTTTTTTAATGAGTTTTAAAGCATCCTGTGATTTCTATAGCAGGCTTTTAGCCCACCTCCCCAGCGGTGCAAGATCTTTGCAACACTTTCCAGTTTGGGATAATGTGTTGCCAACATTCCCAGCAGTTTGTGCTGTCAACTGTAACCATAGATAATGTCACCTTGGTAATATAAGGATACATTGTAGCTGCTGAGTTACACTGACCGAAGAATTGAGTGAAACTGATAGGTGGCCATTATGTTAGCCACACAACCAGGATTCTGACAAGGCGCCCCAAACGATTGCCACCCTAGGTTAGAAGGCAGAATGATACATTGTCTCATGCTTTACATATAGAAATAAGAAGAGAGGGGAGTAGCATTGCTGCTTTAAAGGGACCACCCAGTTTAGCTAAAGTAATACAATAAATACATAAATAAATACTACACAATAAAATAAGGTGCAAGGGGGCAGGGTTTGCTCATTTAACCCCTCTACTGCCAGAGTGACCTGTTGGCAGTGAAGTGGTTAAGGAAGGGCCTTAATACAGTGTGTAAAGTTCAATTACAGACAGCTTGGGTCATTTTCTTAAAAAAAAAAACCCCCAAACTATTCTTTGGAGTCTGAATGCATTGGGAGGGCATCCATTAGAAACCCATTTCACTTTTGTGAGCCAGAGGCCCCCAGCTGTCCCCAGCATGCGAGCGACGCAGTTGTTAAACTAGAAGACAAAATAGTTGCCAACTACCAGAGGTTGTTTTTCAAACTTGGGTTGCTATAGAAACGCTCGTCCCATCCAAGCCAGGGGGACTAAAATATCCCCCCCCCCCCTCACCCCCGTCAAAAAATAAGCAAACTGATATGATATGATGATCATAGGAGCAGCTGACAGAGGAGGGAGTGAAGGGCGTTGGGGATGTAGGCCTCCCCTGAAATCCTCAGGGCCATTGCACATTTGCATGCTGAGTGTTTTGCGTGGGGTCACTTCCTATGTAATCGGGGGGTTTTTTAATGCAAAAATCCAGGAGTTGAGCTGATTCGTCTTCCTTTTTTTTTTTATGGGATCCGTTGCTTAACCTTGTGGCTGTTTTTTAAGGACCTTTTCATCCGCCACAGGGCGTTTGCAATCCCACCCCACTCCGTATCTCACGTAAAGAGACAGCGACATGTTTCAGCTGCACCTGACCCAAGAGAGGAAGCCGGCCCTGCTGCAGCGAGTCTGAGGCTGAGGTGATCAGGGGTCAATTATGGTCAGTGGGGGCAATGTCCCAGGAAACACAAAAAGTACTTGTACCAGTATTTCTCCAAAATAGCACACCACCGTATTTCCCACCCCCCAAGCCCCCGATTTTATTAGTGGTTTTGCTTCGTTTATGCTGTGGGGTGTTTGAAACACAATTCAGCCAACTAAATTACAAGGTGTTCTTGGCACATTATCCTATAATTAGCAGCAGCCCCGCCCCTGAAGTGCTGCATTACATTTATGTTACCGTATTTCCTCGATTCTAAGACGCCATTGATTGTAAGACGCACCATCGATTTGGCCCTTACAATCGAGGAAAATTACCTTTTCACCTACCATGTTTCAGGAGAGGTCCCATGGCAGTGGAGGTTGAAGCGGGTGGCGATGGCAGGAGAGGTCACACGCCTGCAGATGGTTGAAGATGGACAGCGGGCGGGTGTGCAGCGGGAGGACAGGTCCCAAGTCTGCAGGTGAATGAAGATAAGAAGATGGCGGGTGTACGGTGGCAGCGGCAGGAGATCATAATAGCAGGAGAGCTGAGCAGGAGCAGAGCGGCATAGAGGGAACGGCTGGGGAGGTGCACACTGTAACACCGGAAGTTGACCGGTGTCTGACTACCGGTTACAGTGTGCTCCTTCCCAGCCATTCCCCTATGCTGCTCTGCTCAGTTCTCCTGCTATTATAATCTCCTGCCGCCCCCACCACCCACCCACCCGCTGTCTTATTATCTTCATTCACCTGCAGACTTGGAACCTGTCCCGCCGCCGCAGTCCCGCTCGCTGTCCATCTTCAACCATCTGCAGACGTGGGACCTCTCCTGCCTCCACCACCCACTTCATCCTCTGTTGACATGGGACCACTCCTGAAACATGGTAAGTGAAAAGACGGGGTTAGTACTGTGGACACTTAAAAAAAAATTTTTACATCGATTCTAAGACGCACCCCGATTTCAGACATGTGAAAATAGGAAAAAAGGTGCGTCTTAGAATCGAGGAAATAGGGTATATTTATGTCTCGTCTTCACTCTTTCCCTTTGCCTTACTTGTCCGATCCTTGTAACAAACCCCGACGTGTTCTTCTTTGAAAATAATCTCTAGTTCAGGGGCGGCCAGCTCCAGTCCTCCAGGGCCAGCAACAGGTCCGGTTTTCAGGATAGCCCTGCTCCGATTCCCTTACTGGAGGGGTTCTCAACTCCAGTCCCCAAGGGTCACCAACAGGTCAGCTTTTAAGGCTATCCCGGGTTCAGTACAGGTTGCTCAGTCGAAGACTGAGCCACCTGTGCTGAAGCAGGGATATCCTTAAAACCTGACCTGTTGGTGGCCCTTGAGGACTTGAGTTGGCCGCCCCTGCTGTAGTTAATTTGCCTCTAGCAGTAGCAGAGCTCAGCGTGAGAACTACAGGAAGGGCCGACATATTCTTCTGATTATGTTTAACCAATCCTTCCCAGCGCAGGCGGCACCTCTCTCTGCCAAGCCCCCTACGGCGTGACATCTTCCTCATTTTGTTTTTCCCTGCGGCTACCGGCCTTCCCCGGCGTTGGTCCCCGATGCCAGGGGAAACTCTTGGGCAGAGAGGAATTTTAGGAATGTATAGTTGCAGAAAGCTGGCAGTGCCCCAGTCCAAGGCTGGTTGGTGTAAGCCAAAGCTCCTGAGAAATGCTGACAGTAGTCTGAGGGGGTTATTCATGAAAATGCCATAGTGCCGATTAGGGGCACTATCGCACCGAAACTCCCATTGAAGAAATCTAAATGTCCCTTGGTTCTTAATAGTGAAAAAAATAAATAATAATCTGCCAGCTACCTAGTACGCAAAGAGACTTTGATTACGTTTCTTGGTGCCTGAAGCATATATATGGGATCGTCATTATAAAAAAAATGTCCCTCCCCGTTTCCCGTAATAATAGAATTTTATACTGGGGATGGATGCAACGAGCTTTGTACATCACCGAAGCTGGAAAAGTTCAACTGTTTGCGCCTGACTGCCATCCCGGCATTGTGGGTACACCGTACTCATCGTTGGAGAACGGTTCAGCAGCCGCAGATGATACAGCAACTGATTCATAACCGGACACGTGTAAGATTGTAGGTGCACTGGTGAGACACCACTAATTCACCGTCCTTCTGCATACACAGACAGCTCTCCCAAGCAGTATTTCAGTCCAAGGCAAGGATTGTAACTTAGTAGCTGAATGAACTCTATTTCAAAGGTTAATAACAAAATCTGGAGTGGATTACGTAAAAATTACTTACAACACCATTAAAATTCTGAACTCCTTTTTGTTGTGGCTGTAAATTAATTTAAAATGTCAGTTTAAGAAGGGGGTGAAAAAAAAAGAAAAAAATTCCAATAAGAAATTGAGCCAACAGAGCAATCTGTAAAACGTCTGGCAGCAAGGAAAGTGTGTCTTCTATTGACAAGAAAAAATATGGAGCTTAACTGGAACCATATGGCAGGCACTCCAGAGGCAACCAGCTAAAGAAAGGGAGAGCGGACATGAAGAAGGGCAGGCAGGAGTAGATAGGGTAACCGTCTGTCTCCTGATTACCAGGGACAATGTTAACACCCCAGGGGAACTTTATTCTGCACTGTAGAGAATGGTCGTTTCTAAGCCAGTACTGGATCAGCCTCTACCTAATAGTGTAACGAGAGAGCAGGGGTGGGCAACTCCAGTCCTCAAGGGCCACCGGCGGGTCAGCTTTTCTGGATATCCCTGCTTCAGCACAGGTGGCTCAGTTGGACTGACCTGTTTGGTGGCCCGTGAGGACTGGAGTTGCCCACCCCCTGAGAGAGAAGATCACCTGTGAGAGGGGCAGGCGTTCTGAGATTGGAAGGGGGCAGGTGTACCACTTTACCAGGAGCAGGTTTAACCTGTGTTAGTTTTGCAGATCTTGTTTCTGACAGTATTACACACACACACAGTTAAGTATGGATGGACACATTAGGCCATTACTAACAAAGTGTCACCCGGATAATCTGGAGCCACCTGGTTGTGTGAGCTGACGAGGGAATCTAGAACTGCCCTAGCGTGACGCTTCTTTGCATCAAACTCCTACTAAGTGGGATTCCCCATAAGTGAGGGGCCCTGCTCGGTATCCCCCCCATATGGTTTCTTTTCAGCTCCAACGTCTCTTATGGTGCCCCGTTCTTTATTTTCCAGTTGCACTAACTTCTGGCTTAGTTTTATTCAGTTGTGAACCGTCTCTGTTCTGGTGGGTCTTTTGGCCGTCCAGGTGCTGCTTTCATGAAGTGACAGTCTTCCCCCCAGCCAATCGTCTATATCAGGGCTCAGAAACAGACTCCCAGCACTGGCATGCTGCTGTTTGGTAGATTAATCCATATGGAAAGGGCGGCCCACTCTGTGTGTGGTGACATTTCAGCGCTGAATGAGTTAAAGCTATAGGATCGCCTCCTGGGGAGATTGACTGTATGTCAAGCTGTATAATAGAATGTGTTATTTATTCTCTGAGTCAATTAATTATTCAGCTTCATATTCAATTCATTTGTCACTGTATGTGGTGAAGACAGTAGAATATATTCACAAAGACTCGGGCCCCTAAGAGCTTGCACTTAATACCCCACATCTGTTACATTGCAGTAACAGTTTGTTACTGTAGCACCACTCACTTTTTATCAAGACTGCCGTTTAGTGAATAAGGCCCCAAGGAGGTTATGTGCAATATGCAACAAGTGGCTTTAACATGACATGTATTGCAGTGGCATCCTTTAGAATGATCTTAAGGGAAATGTCACGTGCAGTAAGTGGCTTCACTTGTGCCCTGTTTGCATCAGTAAGCCAAAAGCCACCAGTTATATAGGACAAAAGGAGGAGTTAGACAAGGTGTTACCTGACACTCATATGAATGCGAACAAGGTTAATCACTCTTTATCCCGGGTGTACATTTTCATCACCACGTTGGGTGAAGACTGGAGTTGAGCACCCCTGTCAGCTAAATGATGAATATTAACTAACGGACCGGCAGAATGGCAATACATAGCCTTCTATGTTGGGTGTATGGGCCACGGAGATTTAAGAGACTAGACCAAGATTAGAGTAGATGAGCGTGTTGGAAAATAAACCTATTGCTGTGGGTCTCAAAATGAACCAGTCGTACAATTGGTCCTCACCAGACATCTTTACCTTTACTACTGGAAGGGGCATACCTACTCGGAATATATTTTAACAAATTTGGTGTATCAACATTTCACTGCTAAAACCTTCCCAAAATGTGCATCGTACGTATGAATTTTTCATACATACGGCGCGTCTTTTGTTGCTGTAATTTATTTTTGACGCATGGCGTCATGTTTAACACCCGATTCATCAATTTAAACAAAAGTAGAATTGTGTATGTTTGTTATTTATAGCTGTGGGGGGTTTCTGAGAGCTTGCTGGGTATCGGTGTGTTTGTTAACTTATTTTGGTAAATATAAATGATTAGTGTCATTTTAGTTCTAATAGTCACGTTTTGTAAATAATACATTTTGTAACTCTATATAATGAAACATCCGAGCGGCGTCAAATGAATGCTTGGGTTGATCCAGACGTAGCAGCCGTTAATCCTATCGCTGGCGTGTTCCAGAGGGAGCAGACGCCATCGTCAACACTGTAACCGCGTGCAAAAAAGTGACAGGACTAATGCACTATTGCACCTGCTGGAGTCAAGTGCAATTACGCCCGCTACATCGGTACCAGCACCTTCATGCTGTGCCAGTTTAGGGTTCACATCAAGTTGAACATGGCGGACTTTTTTTTCCTACTTTTGACGCACTTTCTACTTTTTTGCGATGTGCAGAAACGTTTTGAGTACATACTATTTGTGTGCGCCAAAAGCAGACTCCTTTGTGAAGCTGCTGAGCACGAGTGGGTACATTCAGGTTAGAACATACATAAAGTGTTGCTTTCATTCATTCACATCAACGGGGGCTGCTACATCTGTACAGCCATGTGTGGTGCTGAAATATGTAGTGAGGATCTACTGCCTTCCAAATATACCTACATGAGTGAGTGAAGGAGCGGCTCAGTGAGTATAGACACTGACTCTGGCACTGAGTAAGAATCAGGGGAACCTGGTTCAATTCCCAGTGTCAGCTCCTTGTGACCTTGGGCAAGTCACTTTATCTCCCTGTGTCTCAGGCACCAAAAACATAGATTGTAAGCTCCATGGGACAGGTACCTGTGCCTGTAAAATGTCTCTGTAAAGCGCTACCGTTTATTGTATCCATAGAAATAGAAATACCAATGTGATTAAGAAAAACGTTCTGACTTCTTAGAATGTGACTCCATTGACATCTAGGAGACCACTCCTGCTTAAATCGAGACTTCCAACGAGTACGGTTTCTGGCAAACTGGTGAGGTTCAACAATTAGGATGTTAAAGGGCAGCTGTTGTTTTTTGCCATGGTCATAAAGCCCCAAAATCATTGTATTTCTCTGATTCAGACTCCGTGCCAGCACCCAGCCGTTTCCACCCATATTCTTCCTCATCTTGTACTCCTGCGACCCCCAGACTTCCCTGTGACCTGCACCGCCAATTGAACACAGTGCGTTTCTCAGGCCGAAAGAGCATTTTTCTTTCTCATTTGCTGTCGTGTGGAAGAAGAATTCTCTCCCTCTCCGTCCCCGCTCCTCTCTGACATGTGTTGCACATTAAGCCTTCATTTCCCAAGATTTACAACACATTAAGTAATTTGTAGGTTATTTCAACTTTAATCCGCTGAACTCAGGAAAACCAGAATTAAATTTAAAACGCACGATATCTTCAAGTGACAGAGAACAGCTTTCCCACTGATCCTTATCAGTTCCGTTCTCTGACTCGCTCTCTCTCTCTTCTCATTTCTAACGACTCCCTTATCACCCTCATCTTCCTCTTCTTCCTCTCTCCCTCCCGAGATCCTTTAACTCCCTTTTATCTTTACACACCATCCCTCCTAAACGTCATTGTATACCCATCGAACGGCTTTTTACTGGTCCGCTCTCCTTCATTCTCTTTGGTTTTGGCCAGGAGAGCAGGAGAAGGGTTAAAAACAGACTGGACATCGCAACTCTTCACTAGCTCCCGTCAGCCAATATAGGCCTGTAACCCACGGGCGACTCCAGGCAAAACGAGCGCGTCGAGGGACTCTTTGCTAAGTCTGCAGAGTGTTTCGGGTTATAAATGTATTAGTAGGTTCCTGCTTCCTGCACCCAACCCGAGGTAAGAAAGGAAGACAAGTTTTCCCCTCCCTGCCTTTTGTCCTTCAGGGAAGTAGGAAGACAGAGGACGAAGCTGCCTGGCTGGGAAATGGCTTGTACTGATGTGTTTATGGGGAGCCTATTAACCAGACGGCACTGAGCATGCCACATTCAATTCTGAGGATACTCCAGCAGCCAGCCCGGTCAACTCTATTAAGCAGTGTCTCTGCAAAAGCCAATCACATTAAAGCCACTTTTAGCCATAAAAAAAAAACTGAAACCAGGCTATTGATTTAAGGTTCCGCGGAGCAGCTCGCTCCTCTCAGGGCTCTGACCCCAGTGCTAATCCATCAAAGTGAGCCGTACAATATGCAGACCTAAGCACTGGCAGCCTGGGGAAACTTCGGGGAGGACAGTGATGTGACGGCGTTTTGAGCAGGGAAAGCGGATCTGGGAAATCGCAGGGAGGCCCGTACCGGGATTTAATGGTTGGCCAGCTGCAGATCTTGGAGCTTGTGAGGGCATTGCTGCCTCTCACCCCCTTTACTGGTGGGGGAGAGACATGCACGGCTCCATTCCAGTGACAGAACCGCTTTTTAGTACGTTGATGCTACACTGTAGGGGGTGGGGATGTGCTGTTGCAGGGGCGGCCAACTCCAGTCCTCAAGGGCCACCAACAGAACTGATATTAGGGATATCAGTGACTGAGCTGCTGATTGAGGCACCTGTGCTGAAGCAGGGATATCCCTAATACATGGCCGGTTGTAACACAAGACACTATTGACCAGGGCAGCTCTGCAGCTTGGGATAGTGTTGCTGGTTAAGTTGTTACAGTGCCACATACAGGTTCCCATGGATCACTTGTTGCTCCGTAATGGTGTCGCGCTGTATGCACCAAGCTCACTGCTCCAGAATCTGATATCAGCCGTTGGCTTTTGAGCAAGAAGGGTAACACCAGCTCGGGCGTGGCGGGTTTTTTGGGGGGTGAAGAAGTGGTGCACAATTTGATTAGTCTCATTCTAATCTCTGCATCGTGGAGCGTCTCCCTAACGCCTACTTTTGCCGATGCAAAAAGTGGTGCAATTCTGGTGCCAAACGATTGCTCCAGATGTACAGTATCGTGGAAAAGAATCACATTTGGTTTTAATAGGGTTCTTTTCTTTCATATCCAGTATATGGGGCAGATTTTTTTTTTGCCCCAGAATGTCACCACTTTTGCCTTGATACATAGACCCCCCCCAAAAATAGCTGACTTAGATTGTAAGCTCTTCGGGGCAGGGGCTCCTTTTTCCTAAGTTTACTTTTATGTTTCAAGCACATATTCCAATTACGTGTTATATTATGATATCACGTGTATTACTGCTATAACGCGCTCTGAACATATTGCGCTAAATAAATAAAGATATATATATATATATATATATATATATACATACACACGATACATAAACTAGAGCAAAGTTCCTGTTACTTTGGCGCAAAGAAGCACAACACAAAAATAATGCTGTTTCCACCAGATTGCTCCAAAATTGCGTACATACACTAGCCCTCACAGCTTACATTATAGGGCATGTGTCAGCCTTACAGGTTGCACGTAGTATTATGAGGCAGGTACAGTAGCAGGGTAGTGCTGCAGACTATAGTTAGTAGTACAGACTGTATTATGTAGCACGAGAACATGATGCACAGGATAATATGAAACATGTGGCAGTGCTGCAGGGTTCTGTGAGTATTGTAGGGCATGTGTCCTTACTTCCGGGTACAAATGGTCTTCTGGGCATGTAACAATAATGCAAGTTTGAGTAAGTACTATAGATCGTTAGCTCTGCAGGGTACAAGTCAGCACTGGATGCAATGCTAGTGAGGATGTCACATTCAGTCTGCACAATCCGAGAGGTGACTGATATTGTCCCCTCGGTCTCAGTCTCAGCCTGTGTGTGTGTGTGTGTTTGTGGCTATGTGTGGGGGCAAGACGCAGGTTGTGGATTTAGAGGTGGCAAAGGGTGGCAGGGAAGTTCCCCGTCTTGCCGCCGGTCAGGCTGCGAGAGCGTTTTAGAGAGCCCTGGGGACACAGCCCCGGCAGAATAATGTGCTTGCCCTGTTTCTCCTTGGAGTCCCCGCTCCCAGCTTCTTCCCAGCCAGGGATTCAGGAGCTCCAATGAAAATGATGATATGTGACAATCAGTCACAGCAATTAGTGTTTTGGTTAACAGGCCTTTTTTGTTTTCTCTCACCCAGACAGAATGTCACAAATAAATCCTTGCCCGCATTTGCATATTAATTGGATCGCAGACGTCAAGCATCTTTCATTAAACAAAATGATCTGCATATTTGGAGACATAAAATGGTTATTTTGATGGGTTTTTTCCTAAGATCAGGGGGCGGGGGAGGAAGGTGATGGAAGCCACTGAAAATGTTGGTACAGGAGAGTGGCAAAGGCATGAAAACAAATCGAGACAGATTAACTCTGTGATTGCCACACACAGAGCCGAGGCGGAAGCTTTTCAAGGCTTCACCGTCTTGAGAACATTGTAACAAGAGTCCAGACGTGGCACAACGGTTTGTCCACATATTGTAGAGCACTTGATGGGAATAGATGTGTTAATTTATATAATATACATGTACAAATGCAATAATATTTTCATACAGTGTGTGATTCATGTATCAGTCACAAATTACAGAGCCCTACAGGGCATGGATTAATATTACTTATATTCCTGCACAATGTACATTGTCATAGCTACATATGAATAGATAGTATTAATATAATATTGCTGTATGTATTGCGTTTGCTAAGCATCCACATCCATTTCTGGTTTCATGGGTGCTGATCTGTTGTTGTTTATGTTTGTCCGTAGACAATACAATTTCATAGTATAATTGTTTGTGTTTCAATGTCACTTTCCTCTACTCTTCCCCTTCACATGTTGAATATTTTTTCCTATGATTTTCTGTATGTCTCTATGCATTTATAGCTCTCTCTACATTTACACACGCGTGTATCGTAGTTGTTGCATGTTTTAAAATCTATACTTTAGTTCTATTAGCACATAAGCCGTGACTTTCCTGCCCATCCAGTACCTCAGGGGTTACCACCGCTCTTACAACCTCTCTTATGCCTGTCTTTCTCCCAAACTATTTTTCGGTGTCCTTTTTCCACTCCCTCCCTCCCTCCTCCTCCCGCTCCTGTCTTTCACTGTCCTGCCTTTAAGTTTTTTTGGAATCCTGAACTTCAGCAGCCGTTGGCATCCAGGCAGCATTATCACACACACTGGAAATAACCCAGAAAGCTGGCAGCCCCATATTAGGGAATGAATCCCTGTCACAAAGCAAGTGAACATAAAATTTATTGACATGGCAGTGTGACTGCAGGCAGCTTGTACAGATCCCTCCCTACCCCTCAGCTCCACTCGCCACACACACACACACACACACACACACACACACACACACCACCACCAGCCACACTGACAGACGACAACAGAAAGCCGCCCTCGCTGCTGATTTTTATATTTAGATTGTCTTTCGTTGACCTATTCTAGAGCTGTTAGACTGTCTCTCCTTGGCCTACTCTAGAGCTGTTAGATCGTCTCTCGACCAATTCTAGAGCTGTTAACTCGTTAACTCGTCTCTCGTTGGCCAATTCTAGAGCTATTAGACTGTCTCTCGTTGGCCAATTGTAGAGCTGTTAGATCGTCTCTCGACCAATTCTAGAGCTGTTAAATCGTCTCTCGTTGGCCAATTCTAGAGCTATTAGACTGTCTCCTTGGCCTATTCTAGAGCTGTTAGATCATCTCTCGACCAATTCTAGAGCGGTTGAATCGTCTCTCGTTGGCCAATTCTTGAGCTGTTAGTTTAGTCTCATGTCGGCCCCTACAAATTTTCACCCTCCGCTTCTCTCCCTTCTTTTTGGGGCACCCCTCTCCTTCCACTGACTTTGCTATTTACCCAGTTGCTGTTGAAAGGGGCCTACAACTAATTCCCAATAAATGCATAGTGTAGTGTAATTGAGTTTTCATTTAAATTTTACAGTTTGAGCCTGCTCCTTCTTTAAATAAAGCAGGTGCCTGGGGCTAGCCTGCAGTGCCCCTCATTTCTTATTTTTATTTCGGATTACTGTATGTCTCTTCTCCATCTTTTGACACGACCACTATTTAATATAATGTGGAGCAATCCTCGGCCTCCATTCATTTGAATTGAACTCCAGGCTTTCCTAGCCAGGAGAAAACGGGTTTACAGAATATTGAATAGGGGCCTCTATATTTTATTACCCGACTGCAAAGCACTTTCATAATCCGACCAAGTTATTTAGTTGCCATTGGACTTCCTGAAGCGTATTATTTTGAGCGTGTGCATGGTCAAAACCCAGTTCACATAGCACACCCCACTCTTGGGGCCAGATCAGCAAAACTCTGTTAAATGAGCAATCCAAGCAGGGGGTCTCCGGAGCTAAACCCCAGTAATTTCATCTCCGGGGACCCCGTGCTTCCCGAGATACAGACCTCCAATGCGGGCGCCGGTATCTCTGCAAAGATTAAAGCGCCCGCGTCACGCCGGCCAATGGGAAGCGGAACCTGATGACGTCACGGCTTCCTATTGGCCCACAGGGCCGCGGGAGCTTTGAAACTGCGCCATTCCGTGAACCCTGCTAGCGGAGCGGCTACAGGCGCCCCCTACGGGGGTAAATATCTCCGGCAGCAGGGGGTCCCCGGAGCTTCAACCCTATGTTATTTTTTTTAAATTGCCTCTAAGTCAGGGCTCGTAACATGATGTTACCTAAAACAGGACTGGGCATTATGTTGTCTCAGGTTAACTCCTGAAAGCTAATTACATGCAGAAACATCTCCGTAGCATACAGTAGGCTGAACGTCACGTTAGTGTAGCAGAACGCGGCACTGTTTTCCAATAACGGCATGGCGTTACTCCGAACCAGACCCCGAAATCGGTGCTCAACAAGGTGAAAAAGGGAGGGGGGGGAGGGGAATAACACCAGGTTAGTTAAATCATACCGAACGGTGGTGTTACCCCCGCCCGTGCTGTCAACGCCCTATTTCGGGGCTGGATGTGAGTAACACCAAGTTTAGGTATGACCTACAGTAACTTACGTTAAAAACCCCATGTTAACCTTAACAGACTTTAGTGGATATTCGATGTTATGATAAAACCTCATCTGCATGTAATAATAATCACATTATATTAACATCCGGTTCAATGACTAAACCAGGACCACCAACAGGTCAGGTTTTCTGGATATCTCTGCTTCAGCACAGGTGGCCCAGTCTTTGACTGATTGAGCCACCTGTGCTGAATCAGGGATATCCAGAATACCTGACCTGTTGATGGCCCTTGAGGAGTGGAGGTGGCTACCCCTGGATTAAACCGAGCTTCGTGGATCTGGGCCTTGGAGTGAACGGGAGAAGGCAAACCTTTGAGTAACAACTACTAATCAGAGTGTCACTGCCTGTACACGAGTGCCATCCCCAAGCACCATAGTATGTGTATGTCAGAACAGTTAAAAACTAGATTATTTGTTGTTTTATTGGTGCAAAATGAACAAATATGCAAGGATTGTTACACGAGCCTTCAACACAAATGTCACTTCTTCATGTGTGATCTTTGTGATCCAAATGGCCTATGCAAAACAGCTATAAATAATTTGTGGGCTCAATAAACCGCATCATAAAACTGCAAAGAATGCAGTTTGTTTTTTTTCAAGAACCAATGCAGCTGGTAGAATGTTGCCCTAAGATGGCTGGAGATGAATCAGTGCACATTAACTGATTAGAATAAAGCAACAGTGCTCCTTCTGCTGCTCCAAACTTTGGTGCTAAGCCAGGCCTCTTCACTTCCTGCTAAGTGCTTGGGAAAACAGGCAACACGTGCTGTACATGAGCACTTATGACGAGCAAACGTATGTGATCTTGAACGCTCACGTGTGCCACATCCAAGTATCATTCATGGGCCGTTTGATGGGTCTGCTTGTGATTTGGAAGCATTCACCTTATTTCCTTAAGCATTGGTGCCAAATTAGATTGGATGTTTGGAGTTCATATTTGGACAACATGACACGGATAATAAGATTTGTAATCAGTTGGGGTAGCCAGATTTGTAATGGGTTTTTGAGAACAGTCTGTGTAATACGGCAGGCATAAGCTTATAGGTGTCCATGTTAAAATGGGTGAGAAGTAGAGTGACACACCGTGCTCATGTGCTCATGTCATTATTACCCAGAATCCCTGGCTGCAGTGAAAGCACGGTTTGCAAAGTGATAATGGGGAAAGACTGGGTTGGAGCCCTGTCTAAAGCGGAGGAAGCTTAGTAAGAGTCAGTAGAGCTGAGCTACAGTATGAGAGTTCTGAAGACGGCCTATCACGCGTAGATCAGGGGGCACTGGTGTAATGTGGGGGTGATTGATGTAGATCCAGATGCAGCCTCAATGGCTTGATAATTGGCCAGGAGCATTTTGTGTAGAAATAGTTGCTGATTTTTGGATATCCTTGTCTGATGTCATGTAGCAACCCCACAAAGTAATTAATCAGGGACATGTGCAGTAGGAACGGATTCCCAATCAATTGTAAGTGCTTTCCTACCATGCCCTTTATAAATCAGCTAAAGCAGAAAGATTGTCACTGATACGCCGCTAAGGAAATGTGTGGTACCTGCTATACCTGCAGGACATGACTGGACCTTATGTTTGAACTCTGACCAACACTAGGGGGCAACCACTGCAGGAAATATACTGAAAGGTCACAAGCCGGACCACTAGAGTGTGTTCTGTATTCACCCCAATTATGAGTACCTTTTCCAGGACCTCTGACCTCAATGGAGAGTCTAGACCAGGGGCGGCCAACTCCAGTCGTCAAGGGCCACCAACAGGTCAAGTTTGATGGATATCCCTGCTTCTGCACAGTTGGCTCGATCAGTGTCTTGGTCATTGACTGAGCCACATGTGCTGAAGCAGGGATAGCATTTTCCAGCTCATCCTATTTACGAAGCAGATTATGGCATCATTGAAGATCCACATTTATAACACCACTGTTTTCCAGATAAGTTGGTTTATTATTTCATTCGGCATATGAATGACTGACCTTCACTGTAAGTGCGGCCCATCTTGCCAGTGTATATAATGGCCACAGATAGGACTAGCCAACCTAGAATAGGTGATAAAAATACATAATATAAACATTGCAGAACATATTAATATATGAACACCGTAGAAGCCCATGTGGTCATTTAGTCATGGTCCACCAATGACTAGCCCACCACTTGGGCTACTAAAGGCTTAATATTGGCACTTCCTATGTAGATGTTATGCTTTTTGTGTTTGATTGTGTAGCCCTTTGTAGGGGCATGCCCTTTGGTGCCTGAAGACAGTAGTTTGCACTATTGGTAACAGCACGCATCAGAGGAGTTAAATGAACATGTTCCGTGTGTTCTGATAAGCTCACCCAGTACAAACAGCACTTACATTTTTTTTATAAGTTACTGGAGTGCTGTTGAGGTGTGACCAAAAAAAAGCCAAAAGCACAAAACACAAGGTCAGCGCACATCGAAATTAACTGAATGTCGTCCTTATTTACCTTACTTATTACTTTTACCGTGCTTTATACAGTACAAGCCTGCACATTTGTAACTCTTTCTAATATTTCGTTTTAGTTACATAGATAAACTTGCTACCATAGTTACATAGTTACATAGTAGATGAGGTTGAAAAAAGACAAACGTCCATCAAGTTCAACCTAAGCTAAATTTAGGCGACAGATACTTTATCCTATACTAGCTGAGAGACCCGGCGTTGCCCGGGATGTAAATGCGTAATGGGTCGTATTATTTATAAATCGTGGAACAATAGATGACTATTTGTTGTAAAGGTTTCATAATAATGTTGAAAAGAAAGATGGAAGAAAATGTAATACGATGTTGTATAAAAATGGTTTATTGTAAACACACCACAGTACAATGTATATTTTGGTGACATAAGTGATGTGAAAATGTGAGGCGTGTGTCTTCCTAGGGTGTGAGGCGGCGGATGGGTGTTCAGTACGGGTGGCGCGTGGGTAGTGAGTGCTGGCTGTGGGTTGGGGTCCTGCTAGGGTGTGAGGCGGCGGGTGTGTGGCGAGTGCGGGTGACAGCTGGTCAGTGATATTGTTGCGTAGGGGCAGGATGCGGCAGGTGTGTGTCGAGTGTGTGGGTTGTCTGTTGAATGCGTGCGGCGGGTGGGGGGAGGTGGGAGGTGGTGTGAAGGGGGAGGAGGTGGGAAGGGGAAGGGGGGGTGGAGGCGGTGGGAAGGGGGGGGGAGAGGCGGTGGGAAGGGGGGGGGGAGGCGGTGGGAAGGGGGGGGAGGCGGTGGGAAGGGGGGGGAGAGGCGGTGGGAAGGGGGGGGGAGGCGGTGGGAAGGGGGGGAGGCGGTGGGAAGGGGGGGGGAGGCGGTGGGAAGGGGGGGAGGCGGTGGGAAGGGGGGGGGAGGCGGTGGGAAGGGGGGGGGAGGCGGTGGGAAGGGGGGGGAGGCGGTGGGAAGGGGGGTGGAGGCGGTGGGAAGGGGGGGAGGCGGTGGGAAGGGGGGGGAGGCGGTGGGAAGGGGGGGAGGCGGTGGGAAGGGGGGGGAGGCGGTGGGAAGGGGAGGTGAAGGGGGGTGAAGGGGGGTGGAGGGGAGGTGAAGGGGGGTGGAGGGGGGTTGAAGGGGGTGTGGAGGGGAGCTGAAGGTGGTGTGGAGGGGAGGTGAAGGGGGGGTGTAGAGGAGGTGGAGGGGGGATGGCGGGGAGGTGAAGGGGGGGGGGGTGGCGGGGAGGTGAAGGGGGGGGGGAGGTGAAGGGGGGGGGTGGCGGGGAGGTGAAGGGGGGGTGGCGGGGAGGTGAAGGGGGGGGGTGGCGGGGAGGTGAAGGGGGGGGGGTGGCGGGGAGGTGAAGGGGGGGGGTGGCGGGGAGGTGAAGGGGGGGGTGGCGGGGAGGTGAAGGGGGGGTGGAGTGGAGGTGAAGGGGGGGTGGAGTGGAGGTGAAGGGTAGGTGAGGGGGGGTGGAGGGGAGGTGAAGGGGGTGTAGGGGGGGTGAAGGGGGGGTGGCGGGGAGGTGAAGGGGGGGGCGGGGAGGTGAAGGGGGGGGTGGCAGGGAGGTGAAGGGGGGTGGCGGGGAGGTGAAGGGGGGTGGAGGGGAGGTGAAGGGGGGTGGAGGGGAGGTGAAGGGGACGTGGAGGGGAGGTGAAGGGGGGGTGGAGGGGAGGTGAAGGGGGGTGGAGGGCAGGTGAAGGGGGGTGAGGGGAGTTGAGGGGTGGGTGAGGGGAGGTGAGGGGTGGGTGAGGGGAGGTGAAGGCCGCTCACTCACCCGTCCGGCAGGTCCCACGTGGATCTGAGGCGGGAGGCAGCGTGTTGTGGCCGCTCCCCCGCTGTGTCCCGGGCGCTCGCTCGTTCCGCTTCCCCGCTGACTGTAGCGGTGCCGGGGGGGGGGGGGGGGAAATCGGGGAGACACTGACACTGGAGGGGAGGTGAAGGGGGGGGGTGGAGGGGAGGTGAAGGGGGGGGGTGGAGGGGAGGTGAAGCGGGGTGGAGGGGAGGTGAAGCGGGTGGAGGGGAGGTGAAGGAGGGTGGAGGGGAGGTGAAGGGGGGGTGGAGGGGAGGTGAAGGGGATGTGGAAGGGAGGGGAAGTGGAGTGAGGGGAGGTGAGGGGTGGGTGAGGGGAGGTGAAGGGGGGTGAGGGGAGGTGAAGGGGGTGAGGGGAGGTGAAGGGGAGGTGAAGGGGGGGTGGAAGTGAGGGGAAGTGGAGTGAAGGGGGGTGAGGGGGAGTGAAGGGGGGTGAGGGGAGGTGAAGGGGGGTGAGGGGAGGTGAAGGGGGGTGAGGGGAGGTGAAGGGGGGTGAGGGGAGGTGAAGGGGGGTGAGGGGAGGTGAAGGCCGCTCACTCACCCGTCCGGCAGGTCCCACGTGGATCTGAGGCGGGAGGCAGCGTGTTGTGGCCGCTCCCCCGCTGTGTCCCGGGCGCTCGCTCCCCCGCTGTGTCCCGGGCGCTCGCTCCCCCGCTGACTGTAGCGGCGCCGGGGGGGGGGGGGGGGACTGAAAGCGGGGGAAACAGGGAGGCTTCCGGCCGCTGCCGCGAGTGAGGCCGCCGCCATCTTGGGCACTCGGTGCCGCGAGGCAGGCTGCCTGGCCACTGGCTGTTCCCCCGCCGGGGAGGGGGGTGAGTTGTGAGCGCCGGGGAGGGGGGGGCATGTATATGTGTGGGGGGGGGAGAGGTGGGAGATACAGAGGGGGGGTCTCGCACGGCCGCTGACACTGGGTGGGGGGGCGCTGAATCGGTAATAATAGTGTGTGTCCCGCTGACTGTAGCGGCGCCGGGGGGGGGGGGGGGAGCGGGGTGAAAGCGCGGGAGACACGGGGAGAGGAGGAGGTGCGCGCGGGTCACGATGTTCAGGGAGGTGTGTGTGTGACTGTGTGTGTGTGTGTGTGTGTGTGTCACTGTGTGTGTGTGTGTCACTGTGTGTGTGTGTGTGTGTGTGTGTGTGACACCGTGTGTGACACCGTGTGTGTGTGTGTGTGTGTGTGTGTGTGTGTGTGTGTGTGTGTGTGTGTGTCACTGTGTGTGTGTGTGTGTGTGTGTGTGTGTGTGTGTGTGTGTGTGTGTGTGTGTTTTTTTTGGCCCGTCACTCCGCCTCAGGCCAATGAGAGGTGTGCGGGGGCGGGCGGCCCAAGGGACCAATGAGATTTCCCCTAGGGACACCGGACATCCAGGCAGGCAAACATACAGTGCTTTCACTAATATAGTATAAGATCCGTACTTACAGTATATTGATTCAGAGGAAGGCAAACAAAAAACGCCAGTGACATACAGTATCATCCAATGATATCTTATAAGGGGAAAATAAATTCCTTCCTGACTCCAAGAATTGGCAATCGTATTAATCCCTGGATCAACATCCTTCCCATGTATACTTATTTGGTATATCCCTGTATACCTTTCCCATCTAAAAAGATGTCCAACCTTTTTTTGTACAAATCTATTGTATCTGCCATCACAGTCTCCATGGGTAATGAATCCCACATTGTAACTGCCCTTATTGCAAAGAACCCTTTCCTTTGTTGCTGGTGAAATGTCCTTTTGTCCAACTTTAAGGGATGACCCCGTGTCCTCTGTACTGCCCGTGGGATGAATATTACCATGCCTAACTAACCCCAGATCAGCCAAGTTAGAAGTTAGGACCTTGCCTGATCTGGGCTTACCTTGTCGTACTGGGCAGGGCCGGTTGGGAATATTGTGGGGCTTGGTACAGGGACATGTGGTGCGGGGCCTCTTACCTTCTCTTCCTCTAGGGTCCCTCATCATGGCGCCATGCGCGTCCCATTGCTATGCCAACGAGACATCACACGACGTCCTGTTGTCATGGCAACGCGACGCCGTCTTCCATTGCAGCGCCATGATGAGGGACCCTGCAGGAAAGAAGTGGCGAAGGAGAAGGTAAGAGAGTTACAGAGGCTCCACACTCTCCCCCCGGCAATAAGTTTAATTGTTGTGGGGAAGACCGCGCGGCCTGTGTAACCGCCATCATGCCGGCCCCGGTACTGGGCAAGCTTATCATATGGTGGCCAAACTATGTAACTAAAACCCAACCGCAATGAAATATTAGAAAGAGTTACTATGTAACAGTTGCAGACGGGAATCCTGTAAATAAAACAAAACGCGCTTACACTTTTTTTGGTTCTTGTCTGTTTTCGTGTATCTTTTCCCACAAATGATAGGGGAGACTTGCAGCGCCGCTGTGCAAACTGCATCTATCACGTATAACCTGTTCCTTATTGGTGGTTCCAGCCCATTCTTGGCCGGTTAGAGCTAAAGGCATTTGGTAAACAGTGGTTGAATTGGAGGGTTTTTTAGGCGTCAAGTTTCACATCATTTTGCGTTCGTGATCGCTTCAGCAGACGCAAAGCGTTCCCCCGGCTGCTGGATAGAGGAGTGAAGGGGTTCCCCTTTTCCTATGATCTGGCCGACCGCTCAGCCGGAGCAGTTGCCAGATCGCTCCTGGAAATTGGGCATTTCCCAGTGACGATTCTGGTATGTCATCAGGGCACCGAAAAGGTTAAATCACCGCAGAACTGAGAGGGGGAACAGGAGAGGCAAGTAAAACAGTTTTTTTTGGAATTGCCTGGCAAGGGGATTGCAATCACTGTCTTATTTTATGGACTTCCCTGTGTCTAACTGCTAAATGTTGTAACACCAAGTTTATTTAATGTTATTTTAACTGCTGTACACTTTGGTAAATCAAAATAATTAAAAATAATAAATTTGGGAGTAAATAAATCCCGCAGTATCCTAAGCCATAAAAGTGTATTCTGATAGGGATGGATTTCAGCTTTGCAGACGGTCTGCACAGCAAAGACTGCTTTAAGCAACTGAGTGTTTTGGACACTAGCCTTGGGGTTTAGGAAAGATGCCCATATCATTGTGGGCTTCCCTGAAGCAGTGCCCTCTGGTTGCCAGCTGGGACTCCAGCTGTGTAGAGATCCTGAGAGTAGCACCATGCCAGCGCCAGCTGTAACTTCAGCTGTGTGCGCTTCCTCTGCATATCGACTGGGACCTCCGCAGTCAGCCTTACCCACCGAACTCCCTGCTCCTCCCAGCTGTGTGCGCTTCCTCTGCATATCGACTGGGACCTCCGCAGCCAGCCTTACCCACCGAAGTCCCTGCTCCTCCCAGCTGTGTGCAGACTTCTTACCTGGGATAAATAGCACACACACATGTCTCTGTATTGTAGCGAGTGCATCGATTTATACATTTATGTAAAAATATACAGAAAGAAAACAAAAAAATCTTGGCGCTGACCTCGTATGCACCACTATATATAGTATGCATCTTCCACTACTCATAGCCACTGTAGCCCCCCCAAAAACTGTCTTATTGAAGCTTGTATTGTTTCAAGCCTCGCTTTTTTATTTAGCTGGTACATTTTTTAAATCTCAATACATTATTTAACAGCACAGAGTTTCATAAAAAGAAAAACCCCCACACAAACTCTCCCCCCCCCCAGCTTAACATACTATCACTTATTTTGTACTGTAAGTGGTCCATAGTCTGTGAATTTAAGGGCAGCTGTCACTTTCTGTGCAGCAGTATGGAAAGGCAAGCATCACTGTAGCCAACTTTAAAAAAAAGTCTGTCGACCTTTAGACCAGGGGTAGCCAACTCCAGTCCGCAAAACCTAGCAACCGGTCATGTTTTCAGGATATCCCTGCTTCAGCACTGGTGGCACAGTCTTTGACTGAGCCACTGATTAAGCCACCTGTGCTGAAGCAGGGATATCCTGGAAACCGGACCTGTTGGTAGAACTTGGGGACGGGAGTTGGCTGGCCCTGCTTGAGGCCGTGATTATACCAAAAGTCGTGTGCGGCAGCATGTGGCGTGCGCACCGCGTGGAACTGCAGGGAGGATGTCTCCTGACGCGATCCTCAGATTTGTTCTTGGCTGGCGACGGGCGCGTCACGTGAGCGGTTCCAGCCAATGAGGGCGAACCGGCCACGCCTCTGCCACGCCTCCCTGTCTCCGCTTTGCAGTTTCCCGGGTATAATCAAGATGCCGCTTGGCGGCAGCGTGAGGGTGGGCATCACCGGATCGCGCTGCCGCTCAGCGGCATCTGGTATAATCGAGCCCTTAGAGTGCCCTGGGAGGTGGCCCTCCGCGTATGTCAGTGAGCTGCGAAAGGAAGAGGAAACCGTCCCCGAGAGTGTCGCTTTGCACATCTTCCAGCACGGTAAAGGTTAAACAGTCCCCATCTACCCGAGGATTCATTTTAATAGAGATTTTTATAGGATCCCTGTGACTGAGCCCCCAGAGCGATCTCTACCAACAACAACAATAATAAACACCCACTCTTTCTTTTACTGACCTCTGAAGTGGCCAGCTACGTGGGATACAAAAAGATGGATGCCACTATTTTTGGGTCGCCATCTATTCTCTACACGGAAAGCCAGCCTGTTTTCCTTTTTTTTTTTTAACGATGGTCTTCATGGTAATTTATTTAAAAGTACGTTAAAAAAAAACCCCACACCTTTTTAAAAGGCTACGCCAGTAAGAAAGGTGTGTTTTAAAGTCCCGGCCCCGCCCTCACTGTCGGTCCTCAACGGGAACGCTCACACTGCGGACCAGCGCCCTGCGCGCTCAGAGCGGTGCAAATCCCTATGTGCGGCGTAGTTTGGGAAATCGCTGCGTGTCTCTTTAAATGTTGCTTATGACAGCGCGATAAAGAATTTGATGGCTTTATCAGAAATGCCAGTGCTTTATTTAGCAGGGTGAGGCACGCGGCACTCACAATCTGCTGATAAATTGCAAAAGAGAGCGAAAAACAGGTTCCAGAGAAGGGGAGATTAGGCGGTGACTAAGCGATGACGTTTACCGGACGATGGATAACACGGGGGAAGAAATATTTTCCATTCTTTAGCTTTTCTTGTTGTATTTTTAAGTGTTGCGGGGAGAGGGAAAAAAGACTAATATCCTGAAGAGCTCCAGAAGTTCTTGTTGTGTCATTTTGGTATTTAAAGGGACGGCGTGTCCTGTACAGTTTGTAACTCCCTGTAATACGACATTCTGGCAGATCGCTTTCCCTTCAGAAGTACAATCGCTGATACTATATGAAAAGAAAAAAAAAGCAACGATATTTTCGTTAACCCCGTCGCTACCAGAAGGCCTTTTAACGCATTTTTCTTTTTTTGGCAGTGCGTTTGCACACCCTTCTGGCAGAGAAGGGGTTACTATCGCCCTTCAGTAACCTTGGGAATGTTCCGTACAGAATCGCGCGTTTTCTGCTGTTGGGTTACTAAGTAATTAGCCACATGGCAAGGGTTTGACTGTCGTTAGCTGCTAGTTTTGATGTGCTGAGCAGGGCATGTCCTGCTGTTCCCCAGGGGACGAGGCCTGTTTCTGTTCCTCCTCTGAATAAAGGACAGGTAAAACAATTGCTCGACAGATACAAGAAGAAGAAGGGGGAAAACCTTCCTCTTTTTTTTCCCATTGAAAAAGCATGACGTTTTTGCTTTACATACGTTCACATTTGTTTCAGGGAACGAAACGCATGCCACGTTGTGCATTTCAATTACGTTAATGGAGCAACCCCAACCCCAGTGTTTTTCAACAGGGGCTCCTAGGAAGCCTTGGGCACCCCGGGCATCCCAAAAGGTTCCCTAAAATGTGCAGGCTATTTGAAATTGGTACCAAATACAGAAGAATGGACAGTGCCTCTGATCTCAGACGCGCTCTTAGAGAGTGTTGGGGTTCCTTACAATGCATCTGATCTCAGACGCGCTATTAGAGAGGGTTGGGGTTCCTTACAATGTATCTGATCTCAGACGCGCTATTAGAGAGGGTTGGGGTTCCTTACAATGTATCTGATCTCAGACGCGCTATTAGAGAGGGTTGGGGTTCCTTACATCTGATCTCAGACGCTCTATTAGAGAGGGTTGGGGTTCCTTACAGTGCCTCTGATCTCAGACGCGCTATTAGAGAGGGTTGGGGTTCCTTACAATGTATCTGATCTCAGACGCGCTATTAGAGAGGGTTGGGGTTCCTTACAATGTATCTGATCTCAGACGCGCTATTAGAGAGGGTTGGGGTTCCTTACAATGCATCTGATCTCAGACACGCTATTAGAGAGGGTTGGGGTTCCTCAGAATGTCATACTATAGTTATAGGGTTCCTTAACCCAAATGTTAAAAAAGAAAAAAAACACTGCTGTAGTATAGTGTGAAGTATTTCACGCACATACTTTTGCATGAATTTGTGTTTTAACACTTTTCCTCTCAGGATCAATCGCCCAGAACTTCCCTGCTGTCCCAGGCATATGGGCTGGGATCCCAGGACAAGTCAGGGAGGGGCTGTAGCTGCCGGCGGCAGAACAGGTTCCATAAGATGACTGACGGAATGCTCATCTTCCTGCTGCTTAAACAAGGGAGGAAGCAGGGAAACCGTATATTCACTACTTCATAGAGACCTTAGAAAAGACCGTTTGAGAGAGTGGTTCAAGGGTGCAATCTCACAATAGAACAGGCAAGCCCGTGTCACACTTAATAAAGGATGGGATTTAAAGATGGCTGAGTTGGGATAACTCACGGAGTCTTACCTGGGACATAATCAGCCAGGCCTGGTTTTGCAGCTCTTTTTGCATACAGAGCTCAGTTCGCTGACTCGTAGAGGAACAGTATTGGGATGGAAAGCATGAACCATTGAATGTCTTAAAGCGACAATCCCCCTCCCAGAACCCTATATGAGTGTAACATATTTTATTTATATAGCGCCACAGTTTACACAGTGCTTTAGAAACTGACCTTACAGGGGGAAAAAATAGAAATAATGGGGGTTTGTGGGACATATAATGTTAGTATATTGTCCCCTAAGCATGTCCTGCTCATTTTTTGTCTAGTGTTAAAAAAAAAAAAACATGGCTTCTGGGGTAACCATGGTCACTTTTAGACTGCACTGGGCTTTGGGGAGAGCTCCATTTTATCCTCCCGTACACTTAATATTTCAAACACATATCTTTTGAACGAAGCATCAGATTTTAGACGTAAAAACAGCATTGGAAATGGAGATATCTTATAGAGCTGCTGCTTTAGATCACAAATCTGCCACGTCAAGCAGCTCTGAACTGCAATATGTCTTTCACAATACATTGTACGACTGCAGCACAATATGTCGCCGGGATAAGCTGGCAAGCGGCAATATTCTTCCCAAGTTAAATCAGTCTATAAAGTCGGAGACTTGTCACTTTTCCCTCAGCGATTCTGGCGCTCGCAGTTTAACCCTTTCCGCGTCCATACTCCGCGTGGTGCGAGCAAAAGGCCGTACCTCTATGAGGCAGGCCATTTTCAAGCAGACAGAAAAGTTTTGTTCGTGTCGCGTGATGGCCGGTACACGTGAGTAACCGCTCACGTGATGTCACGGCCACGCCTCCGCCAGGCTTCTCCGTCGCTGTGGATCACAGGCCACAGATCGCTCGGCCGACAGGCGAGCGTGACGCCATGCGCTCCGTGTGGCGTGGGCCTACTATCCGGACCCTAATGCTGCCCCATTTACGAGCAATTTCCTCGCTGCGTGCACGTTTCTGCCCCACTGGTATGCACACACACATACTCACACCATCCGATGTAAACTAGTTCTCCTGATTCACCGGAGCAGACGAGGAGTATCAGATGGATCCGCATAAAGGAACTGGTCAAGAGCGAACAGCAGGTGGTGGCTGGGTAGAGATGATACTTTTATTGTCTAACTTATATACACGCTTGTAGGATCACTCAAGTTACTCCTTCAGTCATCTCTCCGACACAAACGCCCATCGCACGCACACGCGCATAAATATTTCACGCCGATGTTGAGCGTTTCTGATCACGCGGACACCATTTTCAGTGCAAAGATCGGAGCTGGAAAAATAAATCACACCCGCAGAAGCGACCAATATGATCTAAACCAGGAGTGGTCAACGCCAGTCCTCAATGGCATCCAACAGGTCAGATTTTCAGAATATCCCTGCTTCAGCACAGGTGGCTGAGTCGAAGACTGACCCGGGGGTGCTTGCTGTCCATCCTGGCAGGGCGCAGCGAGTGTGACACGACGGTGTCTGGTTATAACGTCCTTGTAGGTCAATGGTGGCCAACTCCAGTTCTCAAGGGCCAGTAACAGGTCGGCTATTAGGGATATCCCTGCTTCAGCACAGAGCCTCTGATTGAGCCACCTGTGCTGAAGCAAGGGTATCCTGAAAACCGGACCTGTTGGCGGCTCTTGAGGACTGGAGTTGGCCGCCCCTGATATAAACGGTTTAAGCACGTGATACGATTGTCCACTTCAAAATATCACAGGCTGCAAAAACAATCCTGTTTGCAGTCCACAGGTGTATTTACAATGTTATGCACATACGTCTCTAAGCGCTGAAACGCACACTTCTTTACACATTCACTAGCATTTTGATACACACTCATACTCACTCTTTAGTTAACTTTATGCGCCCACACACAAACATGTCTGCATTTCACACTTGGTGCCCAGCGAATACAAATATATCACTTGTGAGCAAGTTCATGTCCCACACAGGTCTGCAACCCTGCTATTCACCATTACCTCTTAGCATACAATGCTTCCACTGCAGCCAGGGATTCTGGGTAATGACGTGCAAATGAGCTCTCAGTGTGTCACTCTGCTTCTTGTGTATTTTAACATGCACCGTAAATGTACACATTTTTTATTATGCAATCCTCATTTATACACTACAAATTATACAGACTTTTAGACAAACATAGTATGTACACATGCACACTCATTTGTACGGTCTAGGTGGACACACACTTATCTGTCATAACACAAGCACTCACTTACACACTCGTATTGATTTGCACACAGTCACTGGAACAAGCTCTTTCACACTCTCATAGACTTTCATGCAGACACTCGATTTTATAAATGCACGTTCACAATCATTTACACACTCCGACGCTACTATTTTCAACAATTTACTGCGCAAAAGCACTTCAGTAGACACTCACACACACACACACACGCACATTTACACACACCTCTAATCATTTGCATGAGCTATTGATCACAAACTGTAATCTGAAGACACACTCTCTCACGCACACTCAATCACACTTTCAAACCCACACTGGAGTGTTCATTCTCACGCTTGCAGTCACTCATACACATGTATATACTAATCCGAACCTGCAGCTGGCACAACCAGATTAGATTGTAAGCTCTTCGGGGCAGGGACTCCTTTTCCTAAATGTTACTTTTATGTCTGAAGTGCTTCTTCCCATTATGTGTTATTTGTTATTTATATGATTATCACGTGTGTTACTGCTGTGAAGCACGTGGTACATTAACGGCGCTATATAAATAAAGATATACATACAACTTTACACATTATCCCACCACCTGCTTCTCTTCCCTGCCCCGTTCCCTTTTCTCTTCCTCATCTGTCCCTTGTTCTTTCCCATCTCTGTCTGCCTCCCTCCAACCCCCCCCCCCTCCCCCTCCAGTCCTAGACACACACAGAGTTGTTTTTCTTCACTTGTCGGTTCCCCACGTGCATGTTTGATGTGGTTTCCTAAGGAAGTTGAGTTAATCTGTGACCCTTTCTCCATGTTATTATAAGGCCCGCTGCTTTCTACACAAGTGCAATATCGCAAGAAGAGCTTGCTGGTGAGAATACGATCCATTAAATCACTAGGCCACAGATTTCTAGTGAAACGTTGGTTTATTTTTCATAGATTTCTGTGTGAATCTAAATTGACAACATATTAAAAAATAATTAATAAGGAGAGGCATATTTATTTGTATAGAAATATATTTATTAATATAATATATATTATATTTCATATTTTAGAGGTACTAAACTCTCACATACCAATCAATCCCTCTTCTGGGGAAGTGTCCCAAATCAAGCTGTTAGGTCAAATAAAATATGAATGTGGGTACAGCTTGTATGTCTGAGATTTTTTGTCAGTGTGGAATGGATATGTAATGAATGAGAAGTGAAAGGGCAGAGACAGGAAGGCATGTCTTCTGGTCAGCTCTCTACACACGTCTAGCACATTGCAGGCCTATCCTACCTCTCCTAACACAGCACATTGCAGGCCTATCCTACCTCTCCTAACACAGCACATTGCAGGCTTATCCTACCTCTCCTAACACAGCACATTGCAGGCCTATCCTACCTCTCCTAACACAGCACATTGCAGGCCTATCTCGTCTAACACAGCACATTGCAGGCCTATCCTACCTCCTCTAACACAGCACATTGCAGGCTTATCCTACCTCTCCTAACACAGCACATTGCAGGCCTGTCCTACCTCTTCTAACACAGCACATTGCAGGCCTGTCCTACCTCTCCTAACACAGCACATTGCAGCCTATCCTACCTCTCCTAACACAGCACATTGCAGCCTATCCTACCTCTCCTAACACAGCACATTGCAGGCCTTCCTCTCCTAACACAGCACATTGCAGGACTATCCTACCTCTCCTAACACAGCACATTGCTGGCCTATCCTACCTCTCCTAACACAGCACATTGCTGGCCTATCCTACCTCTCCTAACACAGCACATTGCAGGTCTATCCTACCTCTCCTAACACAGCACATTGCAGGCCTTTCCTACCTCTCCTAACACAGCACATTGCATGACTATCCTACCTCTCCTAACACAGCACATTGCAGGCCTATCCTATCTCTCCTAACACAGCACATTGCAGGTCTATCCTACCTCTCCTAACACAGCACATTGCAGGCCTATCCTATCTCCACAGCACATTGCAGGCCTATCCTATCCCTCCTAACACAGCACATTGCAGGCCTATCCTATCTCTCCTAACACAGCACATTGCAGGCCTATCCTACCTCTCCTAACACAGCACATTGCAGGCCTACCTCTTCTAACACAGCACATTGCAGGACTATCCTACCTCTTCTAACACAGCACATTGCAGGACTATCCTACCCCTCCTAACACAGCACATTGCAGGCTTATCCTATCTCTCCTAACACAGCACATTGCAGGCCTATCCTACCTCTCCTAACACAGCACATTGCAGGCCTATCCTACCTCTCCTAACACAGCACATTGCAGGCCTATCCTATCTCTCCTAACACAGCACATTGCAGGCCTACCTCTTCTAACACAGCACATTGCAGGCCTATCCTATCTCTCCTAACACAGCACATTGCAGGCCTGTCCTATCTCTCCTAACACAGCACATTGCAGGCCTATCCTATCTCTCCTAACACAGCACATTGCAGGCCTGTCCTATCTCTCCTAACACAGCACATTGCAGGCCTATCCTATCTCTCCTAACACAGCACATTGCAGGCCTATCCTACCTCTCCTAACACAGCACATTGCAGGCCTATCCTACCTCTCCTAACATAGCACATTGCAGGCCTATCCTACCTCTCCTAACACAACACATTGCAGGTCTGTCCTACCTCTCATAACACAGCACATTGCAGGCCTGTCCTATCTCTCCTAACACAGCACATTGCAGGCCTACCTCTTCTAACACAGCACATTGCAGGACTATCCTACCTCTTCTAACACAGCACATTGCAGGACTATCATACCCCTCCTAACACAGCACCTTGCAGGCCTATCCTACCTCTCCTAACACAGCACATTGCAGGCCTATCCTATCTCTCCTAACACAGCACATTGCAGGCCTATCCTACCTCTCCTAACACAACACATTGCAGGTCTGTCCTACCTCTCATAACACAGCACATTGCAGGCCTGTCCTATCTCTCCTAACACAGCACATTGCAGGCCTACCTCTTCTAACACAGCACATTGCAGGACTATCCTACCTCTTCTAACACAGCACATTGCAAGACTATCCTACCCCTCCTAACACAGCACATTGCAGGCTTATCCTATCTCTCCTAACACAGCACATTGCAGGCCTATCCTACCTCTCCTAACACAGCACATTGCAGGCCTATCCTACCTCCTAACACAGCACATTGCAGGCCTATCCTATCTCTCCTAACACAGCACATTGCAGGCCTACCTCTTCTAACACAGCACATTGCAGGCCTATCCTATCTCTCCTAACACAGCACATTGCAGGCCTGTCCTATCTCTCCTAACACAGCACATTGCAGGCCTACCTCTTCTAACACAGCACATTGCAGGTCTATCCTACCTCTCCTAACACAGCACATTGCAGGCCTATCCTACCTCTCCTAACACAGCACATTGCAGGCCTATCCTATCTCTCCTAACACAGCACATTGCAGGCCTATCCTACCTCTCCTAACACAGCACATTGCAGGCCTATCCTACCTCTCCTAACACAGCACATTGCAGGCCTATCCTACCTCTCCTAACACAGCACATTGCAGGCCTGTCCTACCTCTCCTAACACAGCACATTGCAGGCCTGTCCTACCTCTCCTAACACAGCACATTGCAGGCCTGTCCAACCTCTCCTAACACAGCACATTGCAGGCCTGTCCTACCTCTCCTAACACAGCACATTGCAGGCCTGTCCTACCTCTCCTAACACAGCACATTGCAGGCCTACTTCTCCTAACACAATGTTAACCTTGTCTGTAAATGCTACAAATGCCCATTATCATATCCCTAACTGCCCATGAAATGTCCGTAAATTGAATGTATAACCTGTTCATTTAATGTAACCATGTATCGTCATCATAACTCTGTGCCCAGGAAAACGAGAGGTAACTCCCAATGTATTTACTTCCTGGTAACACATTTGTATTTTATAAATGAATAATTACACACATGTTGCAAAGTGGTGGCCACGTCGGGTGCACGGTGCCTGATCCAGTCCGTTGCTGTTCATCGGCGATCAGTAATTACAAGCATCTGAACTTCCCTTGTGTAAAAACCGGTGACCCAACCCTCTGCAGCAAAACGTACGCGTCGCATTACTTTGCACCACTGAAGAGGTCCACTACCACTTCCAAAATAGTTATTAGTAATTAAATCACCAAGCATCCCTAGCATTGTGAGTGCATAACCCCATCTCTACTCGCAGCCGGAGCAAGGCATAGCACAGCAGGATTCACAATCTGTTGCAGCCAGGGTCGGTCACAAACGCATAAAAGCAGTATGGCATAGCGTAAGGTTTTAAACAGGGGTTCCCCGGGCATCCCTAAAGGAATCCCTGCCATTTTCAGGTCATTTGAAAATTGTACCAAATACAGAAGAATTTACAATGCATCTGATCTCAGACGCGCTATTAGAGAGGGTTGGGGTTCCTTACAATACATCTGATCTCAGACGCGCTATTAGAGAGGGTTGGGGTTCCTTACAATGCATCTGATCTCAGACACGCTACTAGAGAGGGTTGGGGTTCCTTACAATGCATCTGATCTCCTGACGCGCTATTAGAGAGGGTTGGGGTACCTTACAATGCATCTGATCTCAGACGCACTATTAGAGGGTGATGGGGTTCCTTACAATGCATCTGATCTCAGACGCGCTATTAGAGAGGGTTGGGGTTCCTTACAATGCATCTGATCTCAGACACGCTATTAGAGAGAGTTGGGGTTCCTCACAATGCATCTGATCTCAGGCGTGCTATTAGAGAGGGTTGGGGTTCCTTACAATGCATCTGATCTCAGACACGCTATTAGAGAGGGTTGGGGTTCCTTACAATGCATCTGATCTCCTGACGCGCTATTAGAGAGGGTTAGGGGTTCCTTACAATGCATCTGATCTCAGACGCGCTATTAGAGAGGGTCGGGGTTCCTTACAATGCATCTGATCTCAGACGCGCTATTAGAGAGGGTCGGGGTTCCTTACAATGCATCTGATCTCAGACGCGCTATTAGAGAGGGTTGGGGTTCCTTACAATGCATCTGATCTCAGACGCGCTATTAGAGAGGGTTGGGGTTCCTTACAATGCATCTGATCTCAGACACGCTATTAGAGAGGGTCGGGGTTCCTTACAATGCATCTGATCTCAGACGCGCTATTAGAGAGGGTTGGGGTTCCTTACAATGCATCTGATCTCGGGCGCGCTATTAGAGAGGGTTGGGGTTCCTTACAATGCATCTGATCTCAGACGCGCTATTAGAGAGGGTTGGGGTTCCTTACAATGCATCTGATCTCAGACACGCTATTAGAGAGGGTTGGGGTTCCTTACAATGCATCTGATCTCAGACGCGCTATTAGAGAGGGTTGGGGTTCCTTACAATGCATCTGATCTCGGACGCGCTATTAGAGGGTTAGGGGTTCCTTACAATGCATCTGATCTCAGACACGCTATTAGAGAGGGTTGGGGTTCCTTACGATGCATCTGATCTCAGGCACGCTCTTAGAGGGGGTTGGGGTTCGGCAGAGTTTCACAATCTAATTATAAGGTTCCTTTAAAAAAAAGTTTAAAAAAATACTGGCATAGTTTAAAGCAAAACGTAAATGTAAGGCTTAAAGTGGCATAACGTGAAAAATCCTATATTTAAAAGAAATACAATTTTTTTAATCCATTCTGTAGTATTAGCTAATACTGTCTGCATTTTTTTAAAACTCCTAATGCTATTTTTATGATATTTTTTTTTAATGTACTGATCATATTTTGGCTGCTCAGCAACCATTTTAAAAGTTATATCAACTTCCTCTTTTGAAACAGACTCTCGCACACCTTTTTGAGCTCTGCCTTTTTGCAACAAAGTATCACAAACAGATCTGGTGCTGCGTTACTCTGAACGTGGTAACAATAATCTGTTATACTTTGTAATATACTGTAATATTACACATCGGCTGCAGCATTTCACAGACTGCAGCACAAAGTTAGAAGGCGGCCATTTCCTTAGGCACACAATCAGGATTTTTACAGAATGATAACAGAAGCAGCAAACGACTGCCAGCTTGGGTAAGAATGTAGAATTATACATTGTCACATGCTTTACACATACAAATAAAAGGAGGAATATAGTATTGCTGCTTTAATACAAAATAATTAATGTATCCTTTTATAACTTTGAGAGATGAATGAGTGAATGTCTTTTAAGCCTATTGCTTAAACATTTAAAGGATCTTCTGTATCTCCTCCTCAAAAATGGATTTAGAGCAAAATCCACATCCCGATGCAGTTCTCCCCCACCCCCCTTAAAAAGTTCTAAACACAAAGGCTTCATTGATTGATAAGTCAACACATGGCTGATATTGTTTTCATCCCTGGGATGGTGTTTACATGACTCACGGATAGACAGTGGCACAATACTTGGAAGAGGTTTCAAGAGCAGGCACCGAATTTTCAGACGGCAGAAGTAGATTCCCCGTTCCTTTCTGAGTCGAGAAACGCAGAGTATTGCCTTAAAATTGTCAGAGGACTGCTTACGGTGTGCGATAGGGCTCTTCAACTGGGCCAAGTGAAGGAGCGGCTCAGTGAGTAACAACCATACTGAGTCTGAAGTAGGGGAACCTGGTTCAATTCCTGGGGTCAGCTTCTTGTGACCGTGGGCAAGTCACTTTATCTCCCTGTGCCTCGGGCACCAAAAACATAGATTGTAAGCTTATCTGGGCAGGGATTGGCTCTGTAATATTCCTATGTGCTGCGTACTGAGCACTATACTGTCATTGTGTAATGCTTTGAGTCCCATTGACAGAAACGTGCTTTTATTATTAATGTATCCCTTATTTAGACTCTCTGGTCCTGCTAATTTAATACTAGTTGTTTAGGCAGCTAAATATAATTCTACATTCTTACCTAAATTGCCAATCGTTTGGTGCTCCTGTTAGAAATCCGTAAAAATCCGGATTGTGTGGCTAACGAAATGGCTGCTTTTCATTTCCAATCAATTCTTCAGTCAGTGAAGCTCAGCAGCTACAATGTATCTGGATACTACTAAGGTAACATTGACTATTGTTACAGTTGAGAGCTCAAACGGCTGGGAATATTGGTAACAAATGATCACAAACCGGAAAGCGTTGCAAAGATCTTGCACTGCTGGGGAGGTGAGTTCAACCCTGCTGTAGAAATCACAGGATGTTTTAAAACTAATTAAAAATGGCGTTACGAGTTGAATGTAAAAATAAGTCACTATAATCTAATGCTACAGTATTGATTTTATTTAAAAAAAAAAAAAAAAAACCTTAAAGTTTCATGTTTTGCTGCTGGTAATGTAAATATATAAGGTACAGTTGTTATTAAAACTTGCAGTTTGTAATACTTGTCATTTTTAAGTCCTTAAATGACATTACAATTAGCTGTTGGCCCTTCTGCGCCTACACGTTTTCTGCCCTGGCCCCTCTGCAGAGCTAATGGAAGAGCCCTGCTCTGCGCTGTGCGCAGTACGACAACGCCGAGCCTCCGTCCTAAAGCGTTTCCAGAGTACAAGCCATGTGCTGGGTGCACACACACTGCCTGGGCATTACAGCGCTAATCCTGGGACCGCTGTCACAGAACAGGCTCCTGTAGCCAAAATCCTAGTAATCGTGCAGAAAATTGCACCTGTCATGCGGGATACCACTGTGTGCCGATCATCGCAGCTGTGCAGATGTCAGAAGGAGGGGCCCTAATTACTGAGATGGGGCAGGTTAGCCTGCCCCCGTATCAGGCTAATAGGAGTGAGCCGGGATTAGGATTAGTGTCACCGCGCAGAGACAGCGGGTAGTGGCTGATAATCTAATACTCTCTGGTCTATCGTTTCCAACATTGACGCTTGGAAAGGTATCCGGAAGGGGCAAGTGTCCCGGAGCTTAAATATATTTGATGCCCCCGTAAGGTTAAATGAAGTGAAAGTTATTTTAATTCCCGGTGTTATTCATCTGGCCTGTACTGAAGAGTTGGTAACAATGTAACCCTTATTGGTTCAATCGCATATTCATTTTTTTTTTAATTGAATTTTATTTTACACAGGATTGGAAGCTGGGGGGTCTCCGGAGTTAAACCCCCTTAATTTCAGCTCCGGGGACCCCCCTGCTTCCCGAGATACAGACCTCCGAAGCGGGTGCCGGTATCTCTGCAAAGATTATCGCTCCCGTGTCTCGCGAGCCAATAGGAAGCGCAGCTGGTGACGTCACAGCTTCCTATTGGTCCGCAGGGGCGCGGGAGCTTTGAAACGGCACCATTCCGTGAACCCTGCTAGCCGAGCGTTGCGGCTACCAGCCCCGTCCTACGGAGGTGAGTATCTCCGGAAGCAGGGGGTCCCCTGAGCTGGAATGAACGGGGTTTATCTCCGGAGACCCCCTGCTTTCAATCCTACGTTAGAAAATAAAATACAAAGTAGCCCAAAAAAAATGTGCGTTCGGATTGCCGTTTTTAAAGTTTGTAGTTGATCTTGCACAATACTGCACTCCGGAGAGGCACTGTGAGGCCGTGGAGAGATGGTACCACGGGTGCCGCTCAGAGACGGGCAGCGGGAGTAAGTGGAAGTGACAGGGTCAGGCATGGGCCCTCCCTGAAGCCTTATATAAAAAAAGCCTACCCCTAGTTTCTTACAGTTTGGGGATGTGGGAGACAAAGGAGCTTAGCCCGATCAGAAGAGATTGGATGTGACGTCCTGGGAACATATTCTCTCGCAGGGAGGAAATCCCAACCCCTGCTGGGGAAATGAGTTAAAATACCATTAGAGCGCGAGCAGCCACCAGTGAGAGCTGCAGGGAGGGAGGCCCGAGAGAGCAGGACGTCTTGTGGCTGGGGGTAGTGAGAGAGCTGAGCAGCCACCAGTGCAAGCTGCTGTGAGGGAGGCCCGAGAGAGCAGGACGTCTCGTGGCTGGGGATAGTGAGAGCGCTGAGCAGCCACCAGTGCGAGCTGCAGTGAGGGAGGCCCGAGAGAGCAGGACGTCTTGTGGCTGGGGGTAGTGAGAGAGCTGAGCAGCCACCAGTGCAAGCTGCTGTGAGGGAGGCCCGAGAGAGCAGGACGTCTCGTGGCTGGGGGTAGTGAGAGCGCTGAGCAGCCACCAGTGCGAGCTGCAGGGAGGGAGGCCCGAGAGAGCAGGACGTCTTGTGGCTGGGGGTAGAGAAAGCGAGCAGCCACCATTGCGAGCTGCAGTGAGGGAGGCCCGAGAGAGCAGGACGTCTTGTGGCTGGGGATAGTGAGAGCGCTGAGCAGCCACCAGTGGGAGCTGCAGTGAGGGGGGCCCAAGAGAGCAGGACGTCTTGTGGCTGGGGATAGTGAGAGCGCTGAGCAGCCACCAGTGCGAGCTGCAGTGAGGGAGGCCCGAGAGAGCAGGACGTCTTGTGGCTGGGGATAGTGAGAGCGCTGAGCAGCCACCAGTGCGAGCTGCAGGGAGGGAGGCCCGAGAGAGCAGGACGTCTTGTGGCTGGGGATAGTGAGAGCGCTGAGCAGCCACCAGTGCGAGCTGCAGTGAGGGGGGTCCGAGAGAGCAGGACGTCTCGTGGCTGGGGATAGTGAGAGCGCTGAGCAGCCACCAGTGCGAGCTGCAGTGAGGGGGGCCCGAGAGAGCAGGACGTCTCGTGGCTGGGGATAGTGAGAGCGCTGAGCAGCCACCAGTGCGAGCTGCAGTGAGGGGGGCCCGAGAGAGCAGGACGTCTCGTGGCTGGGGATAGTGAGAGCGCTGAGCAGCCACCAGTGCGAGCTGCAGTGAGGGAGGCCCGAGAGAGCAGGACGTCTTGTGGCTGGGGATAGTGAGAGCGCTGAGCAGCCACCAGTGCGAGCTGCAGGGAGGGAGGCCCGAGAGAGCAGGACGTCTTGTGGCTGGGGGTAGAGAAAGCGAGCAGCCACCAGTTCGAGCTGCAGGGAGGGAGGCCCGAGAGAGCAGAACGTCTCGTGGCTGGGGATAGTGAGAGCGCGAGCAGCCACCACTGCGAGCTGCAGGGAGGGGGGCCCGAGAGAGCAGGACGTCTCGCGGCTGGGGATAGTGAGAGCGCTGAGCAGCCGACATACAAACAGGTGTCATTGTAGCCATTGGGCTCTTTACCTGTCCCTGATAATTAGGGTCTGTTTACTAAATGAGGGGCGGCCAACTCCTATCCTCAAGGGCCACCAGCAGGTCGGGTTCTAAGGATAGCCCTGCTTCAGCACAGGTGGCGCAGTCAATGATTGAGCCACCTGTGCTGAAGCAGGGCTATCCTTAGAACCTGACCTGCTGGTGGCTCTTCACGACTGGAGTTGGCCGCTCCTGTACTAAATGCTTTGCATTGCCATTGGATGCAGCTAGATGCACGTGAAGAAATGCAGCAAGGTTAAGGGGTGCCCACTCTGTAACAGGGAGCGTGGTAACGGGGCGACGCACGGAGGGAAATAGCACTTTGTCAGTATTGTCCCTAAATTACCCGTGTGTATTCCAGTGAGCACTGTGTGCAGCACAGGAAGCCCGGGACTCTGCAGTGTGCTTATTATGCACAAAACCGTTTATACATAAAGAGTTTAGTGCCCACTCGTCCAAGATTCACGTACAATGCGGAGGGGAGCGGGGGGGAGCAGCCGCTGTTCCTGGACCTCTGATTTTGATCAGTCTGCACCTCGACCTGCTGCTTGAATCCAACTGTGATTGCGTGTTTAGAAGCGCGAGTGCACCGTGTAAATCCAGCTCTCAATGTGTATATTTTCTGCGCTGGACAGATTATGTTTCTTCTATTAAAGGAGCAATTTAAGCATTATCCTACGTGGTGTTTTTTTTTTGTTTTAATAAATCCATTCTGTAGTATTAGATAATATTTACTATTTTTTTTGTTTAATTCAACTTTTAATGCCATTTTTAATGAGTTTTAAAGCATCATCCTTTGATTTCTATAGCAGATTTTAGCCCACCTCCCCAGCAGTGCAAGATCTTTGCAACGCTTTCATGTTTGTGATCATTTGTTGCCAATGTTCCCAGCAGTTTAAGCTGCAAACTGTAACAATAAATAATGTTCCCTTAGTAATTGAAGAATACACTGTAGCTGCTGAGTTACACTGGCTGAAGGATTGATTGAAACGGAAAGGTCGTCATTTAGTGAACCCTGGGAAGCGGGATCTTTGCTGATCGATCACGGGAGAACAAATCGATCGTCAGTTTTATTTTCAATAAAGGTAATCAAAGGCTGCATATATTTAAACACATTTTTATTTTTTAAGCATACAGTAATTTTTTTATTGTAAAATTGGGATACAGAAGGGAAAAAGGGTAAGGAAAGTCATTAAGCATGACAGTACACTGACATTCGTTTTGTACATAGGGAGCTCACCTTACTAAACGTTCATAATCGCAGCGCTGGATTTAAATCGTATAAGTCAGTCCCTCGGGGGATGGGGAGGAGGGGGAACAAATTTTTTTTTTCTTTAAAGTGCCACTTGGTTTGCGTCTTTAAATCACGACAAGGGAACAAGCAGATCTTCAGAGAGCATCTGATCCTGCTGTAGAGATACCGGATAGGGAAATCAGGTACCAGTTAAAAGAGTTTTAAATCCTCAATCAGGGCTCTTCAGCTGTGCTCCACATCCGCCCCCGGAAAGATTTTTGCTGTGGCCCGTGGACTGTCTGCTCCCGCGAATTCTTTTACTGTGCAATATTTCATGCTGAAACTCACTTCGAAGCACGCCAATATAAACACATATACGATACAGATATTGTAGATGCATGCACGATGTCAGTACATATTCTTACGTTGCATTCCACCGCTATTGCGGCCATCCTCCCTGTCATTTCCCGCCCCGATCTGAACCCTTTTGAAAACGACTTGAAGAGCACTAATACATAATAATGCAGCATATTATGAACTTTGCTTTACATGCATTTTGGACAGAGTGCTGCTTTTAAACTTTAAATATATATATATATATATATTTGGGATGAAGCGATTTTAAGGTGGACCCCATGTAACCGGGACTTTTATTGTATGTTTCTTAGCGTGAGTACACCTTTAACCACAAGGCCGTTCTGCTCTTGCTGCTAAGAGCTATTGGCCGTACGATCATGGTTTTACCAGGAGCTCTGTCATGTTATTTCTAAGTATCAGTAACTATCGATTGAAATGACACTCATACAGCTGGAGAAAGCACTCAGACAGCTAAAGGCTTCTGACTAAGACATGCAGGTGACTTAAATGTTAGAGGCTCGTCGCTGATACCCAGAGCTTCTCATTCTCTCTTCCTTCTGAGACAGATCAATTAATTGAGTGATAATAACTATATTGAACTATCCTCTCTGTTTGGCAAGAGCTTGGCAGCATTTAATATAAAGTGCCCCGGTTAATATCCTCGTTAAAGGTGCAAATCCCTCCAAAAAGTTTTTAAGCTAAACAAAGGAAATCAGATCAATCTTATAAATATTCAGCAGTCTGTTTTTTTTTCTCCTTAGAAATCATACAATATGCATTTAATCAATAGAACTAACCAGCGCTTCCGCCGAGAGAAAAGGCATTTTACCTCCTAAAAATAAAAATCCGATATCTGCAGTGTTCTGCAGTAACGTAAAGTCGTTTCTCACAAAGCACCAACAACCTCAAATATGTATTATTGTAAGGATAAAATGTTGTTATTAATTCGGTCCATAAATGTCATGATTTTTCAACATTACTTTTCATTTAATAACAACTTTATTTTATATAGCGCTTTTCTTCTAATGGGACTGGGTGCGTCAGAATGACAGCACAGCGCGCGGTACGCAGCACATAGGAATGTTACAGGCACTATCCCTGCCCAGAGGGGCTTACACTCTATGTTTGGGTGCCTGAGGCACAGGGAGGTAAAGTGCCCAAGGTCACAAGGAGCCGACACCGGGAACTGAATCAGGATTTCTGACTTCAAGGTCAGTGTCACTGTTATCAGTCAGTGTCACTGTTATCAGTCAGTGTCTTTACTCACTAGCTTTTATCCTTCTGGTGCTGTCGTTAATTGTGGTATATTTCTATAGTTATCCATTTAAATATGCCAGGTGATATGCACAAGGCTTACTAAATGTGTTACTAAATGTGAGTTTTCTCTGCAATTCTCTAACGTTTCACTTGTGGCTGCCCAAAGAAAAAGTACAACTTAGAAGCTATTTTTTTTTCTGAGGTCCCTGAAAATAATATTTCCCATTAATATTGTCTCTGGAATAGACAGGTGCCACTGAATGTTACTATCATGGTCATAATGAAAAGTGTATAACCCGGGGGTTCTCAGCTCCAGTCCTCAAGACACCCCAACAGGTCAGGTTTTAAGGATATCCCTGCTTCAGCACAGGTGGCTCAAGTCGTTGACTGAGCCACTGATCGAGCCACCTGTGCTGAAGCAGACTGAGGGCACCTGTGTAGGGACTGATTGAGCCACCAGTGCTGAAACGGGTATATCCTGAAAACCTGACCTGTTTGGGGGGGGGGGGGAGTCTTGAGGACTGGAGTTGAGAACCCCTGGTATAAGCGCTTGAGAGTAACAGCACGGATACTTTAAGAGATGGTAAATGTGTGCAAAGTGCAGAAAAAGGCAGAGAAGTGAGTGATCGGGCTGTGCTTCCCCTGGAAGGCGGGAGGAGACGTGAGCGCGGCAGCCGTCTTCGTGGCATTCCCACGGGGGGAGAGCTGATTTTCTACTGTTAATATTGCATCCGTTGATGAAGAATTCGTTAGGATAATGGAACAAAGCTAAAATATGAATGACTCTCTGTCAAGAAGCATCTTTTGTTTGTAGCTTTGCTGGAAGGGGGGAGAGTCCCTGGTCCAGGCTTACTAAGGTGTGCAGTGCCCGGCAGGGTGCGAGTGTGTTAGGGCCTGGTTTAGTTGCTGGGCAAGGTGAGCTACACATACAGGTGTCGTGCTGGGAGTCTAGTGCAGGGAGTGGCCATCTCCAGTCCTCAAGGGCCACCAACAGGTCAGGTTTTCAGGATATCCCTGCTTCAGCACAGGGGACTCAATCAGTGGCTCAGTCAATGACTGAGCCACTTGATTGACCCACCTGTGCTGAAGCAGGAACTGATTGCGCCAACTGTGCTGAAGCAGGGACATCCTTAAAACCTGACCTGTTGGTGGCCCTTGAGGGCCGGAGTTGGCCGCCCCTGGTCTAGTGAATCTATTTCAAGTGCATTGTATGCAAAGATTGCACCGCTCCGCTCACTTTATCTGCCAAACGTGTTCACGCGTTGCAAGCCCAGGAATGACACGCCGTTTGGTTTTTGCTGCTCACTATATTGGTTTATATTCACACATTGTACACACACGAGGATTTGATGTATTTGCCCAATTGCTGCTGTGAGACTTGTACATCTTCCCCTTTTGTACAAAGAAAATCTGCCCTGCACAGATGTTTGTTTTTCTCAGATCTGCCTTCGTATGATGTCACTCTGCACAATGACATCACACACAGGGGGGAGAGTCACGATGGTCCGCAGTGGGGTAACGCCCCCGATCTGGCAGTTAACACCGGATCGGTTGCGTTTACCCACAAAGGACCTAAAAGAATCGGGCCTCCCCCCCTTATTTAAGTTAAGCTGAGCAGAATTTAGGGAGCACTGAACTTAGGGGGCAGATTTAATAAGGTCCCGTACCAGGTGTCACACCACGATCCTGTGTTAACTACCATTCAAGTGGATAGCCGCTGCCTGGCAGGACCGCGCTGCGATCCCCAGTATCGGAGCCCAATGATTCTCCGCATTTGAGCCACGCGCTGCTCTCCAAACCCACAGCATAAGAAGCAGGGCGAGCGAGAGAGTGCAGGGAGCGGCAGATACGCGGGGGGCAGACGAGAGCCATACATTATTTCAGGGGTGCTCAACTCCAGTCCTCAAATCCCCTCCCACCCCCCGGGTCAGGTTTTTAGGATATCCCTGCTTCAGCACAGGTGGCTGAATTAGTCCCTGCTTCAGCACAGGTGACTCAATCAGAGGCTCAGTCAAAGACTGAAGCTGGGATATCCTGAAAACCTGACCTGTTAGAGGGGGCTTGAGGACTGGAGTTGAGCCCCCCTGCATTATTTTACCCTCTCCATATTTTAACGCAGGAGGAAAGTTGCTGAGTCTGCCGGTCGACCCTTTGATGGCAAAAGGAATTTTAAAGGAACAGTGTGTGGCTATTTCTCTGAAAACACCAGGCATTTTTTTTCTTTCCAACCCCCCCCACCCCACCCTCCCACCTCCTCTCTTTGTAACAAAAGAAGTTTTAATGGCCGATTTTACAGTTGGGGATCCTAGTTCTAAGAGCATCCTTTCAGAACCATGGTTCTGTTCAGTTCCTTGCTGCGTCCTGTCACAGTGAAATCCCCCTCCATCTTCTCACAGCCCCTGCATGCCCCTTCCTACAAGAGCGATTCCTCTTCTGAGATCAGACCCGTATAGGAGCGTCCCCCCCGAGTGTCCGTCTTTAGACAAACAGCGCCATTTCCAGGCTCCCTGACCGAGAGATGTGCCGCTTGGAGTGGTTTTGTGTCCTGCGAGAAGAAAGGGTCTCCGGCTCCCTACTTGTCACCTTGGGGTTTTTTTTCCTGGTACCCACTTCATCATTATCTTAATCACTATTGTGTTCTGTTTGAGAGCTTTCCCTTTCACCGCCTCTGGTGTGTAATGCTGTGCTGACAGTCACCCCGGGACCTATTGCCTAGGGAACATTCCTGTTAGGCCTTTGCCCCGGGCACTTCCACCCCCCCTCTGTGTCACTTTTCTATTCTATTTTTTTTTTCCCCCTTCTTTTTTTTTTTTTTTTGTCTTTTTAACATGGTTTTCCTCAAAAGTTTTTTAATCAATCAAGTACGAGGCAGAAAATTGGCTTTGTCACGGCTGGGCCGTGGGTCGTGTGACAATCACACAGTCTCCTGACAGCTCCTGAAAGGCGGACGGGAGGGGGGGGGGGGATATGAATATTTCGAGAGGAAGCCACCCCGTTTCCATGACACCCGCTTCCTTGTCGTCCGTTCCCCCCCAGCGATTCGTGGCGTTGACAAGGTCCCGGACATTTCAAAAGGAGGGGAGCGAGGTGTGTGTATGTGGGGATGGGATGCTATGGAAGGGGGGAGTTGTTGGACACACTGACAGCTGCCCCTCTTTCCTTGTCTTTCTCACTTCGGGGAGTTGGTCCAAACGTATAATAAGTGTCTGCCTGGTGAGGCCCCAACTTACCCATGAGCTGCTTTGCAGCAGGAGGCAACTGCTGACCAGTCCCATTTACCTGAACACCATTCAATAAATAACATTCGGTATATACACTTCCAAAACTTTTTCCTTTCGGAAAACTTGCAATTACAATCGATTATGGCATTATTTTGAGATAGCTATACATTTGTGGAGATTTATTACTTTTTTTTTTAAATATATATATATATATATATATATATATATATATATATATATATATGTACTTATTTTAAATAGCTTCACTTTGGAGATATTTATCACTCATTTATTTTGGAGATGGCGATACATTTGGAGATATTTATCACTCTCTGGTGTATGCAAATGAAAAGCAAAAGCCCTGTATCATTGTCTGGACTGGTGAAACACCAGAGTTAGGTATGATCTAAATAACTTGGCGTTCTTTCCGGGCAGTAATCTTAACAGGGTTTTAGTGGTTACTGGATGAATATAATTTAGGCTATATAATAAGATCATTTGCACGCAATTCACAACAACAACTGTTACAAATAACACCATGGTTTTTTTTTTTTACATCCGAAAGTCCCGGTTCACATCACATTATTTGCTTTAGTGAATAAGGTGTTTTGATTAACGGTCTTAACGTGTGGAGGTTAACGCCACATGTAACAGAGCTTAGTGACTCTGGGCCCATGAGAGTCCTGTGGTTAAAAGTTGGTCTTTTTAAACCCAAGTTTACAAACAAAAGGCTCTAAAATGGGTAATTTAATTTTTGAAGACAGTAGATTCCCTTTAAGTATGCTAAGTGCTTTTAATTTTGTTAGCATTCCCTGTAGGTCATTTGGAGGGCACTGTGCTATACCCTCTGTTGCTGTAGGAACCTGCAGTCCATCAATGAGATACAGTAACATAACTGTTGTTTTACATAGAAGTATATTGAGTCCCCCGTCTTGTTCCGGTATCATCTCCCTTAAACCTTGCTTTTCCCAAATCGCCTACTTCCGCTTACTCTTTGGCTCACTACTCGCTCTTATTTATCTCTTTCCCCCCTACATTTTTTTTCTTCTTCCTTTCTCCTTCTCCCCTTGTTCTTTTTCTCCTTTTATAATTAATGATTAGTTTTAATTGGTTTGCTTAGGCAGTCTGACAGCAAATTAGCTAAAGCAAGCCAGCCGCTGCCAAAATCTGATGGGGGATTGCTGCGCTTTTCCGAGTAGGTGAGAGAAAAGGGGAGTCCGCTTTCCGGGCCGCTCACTCCTCGTGCACTTTCAATTTTTCACTACGTACAAAGCTACTCTATATTTTGGAAACTTGTTTCCCTGGTCGCTATGTATTTTGACACCTCTTTACCTCGTCACCAAATTTAGCATGATGGTTCCGGAGATCAAGGAGGAGGTTTTTGTCTGTTTGGATACATTCTAGTTTTAATTCTATGAGTTATTACAATTTCTCTAAGCAAGTCAGCCGCTGGGTGTTGTACCTGGTAGGCTGTGTATCTGGCACGTGGCATTCATACAAGTGACATTTTAATGCACATAGCCTGGTGGCAGATAGGGAGAGTCTGATAGCTATAAAGTTTACACAGAAAGCAGACGGAGAAAGAAAGAGAGGAAGTCAGTTGGGAAGGGAGGAGAAAGTAAGAATGATGGAGAAGGGGAGAGAGAGGCGGAAAGAATTGGGGACATCGTAAGGTATTAAAGGAAAGTGATGGAAGGGAGAAGATGAGGGGGAGAGATGAGAGAGGGGGAGATGTAGGAGGGGAGGGATGAGGTTTTGATGTTTCAGCTAGTTCTGTATAGAGGCTACAGCAGCGACGCTTGCCGAGTTTAGTTCCTGGAATTTAAATTGTCCCGTTCACACGGTGCGCACGCTCTCCCAAGCTTGGCGCTTGGGAAGACAAAAAAAAGAGAGTTTGAAGCGTGCACAACAAGCCCCCAACGCCCCCACCCCCCCCCCGCGCTCGCTTGCAAAACAGACAGGACACCCGGCGCTCATGTTTGGAGAGCTGGTGACTTCACCGCTCTCAAGCATGAGCACGGTCAGGCAGGGGGCGATTCGTGGCCGGCTAGGTGCGTGCGCGAGGGGGGCATGTCGGGAGGCGTGGCCAAGACGTCACGGAGCTGCTCACGTGACGCGCGAGTGGCAAATTCAAATTTGCTTGCTTGGCAAGCAGCTAAGCGCCGCGCATGCTCTGGCGCTTGCTCACGCTGGCCACACACATTGCCGCAATGTGTTTCATCGCGGCCAGCGTGAGCGCGCCCGCTCAGCGCCACCCTGGACAAGGCCTGGGGGATCTGCAGTGCGTTGCTTTGTAATGTGTTTCAGACCCTCTGGCAGGGAAGGGGTTACGTCTCCAGCCACTGCACAACACACTTCTGCGTCTGTGAGCTGCTAATTGTTCAATCTCCGGTTTCCAATTTGTGGCGTGAAAACAGAGTTTGAGTCTGTTACAAACTAGTTTAGCAGTCAGTTCCAAATAACCAAAGTATGGAAAATATTGTGTGTGGGAAAGCCAATTCCTGAAAGTGTGTTGGGAAAACGGATCTGAACGGACCAGTGAAACACCACGCATGTTTGCATTGTTTCTAAAGGAATAGAAAATGTAGGTAACTTTGCAAATTGAAGGTTTGTACAGAAATGGAAATACCCGCGCTATTGTGATTCCCTCTATATGTAGATCAAACGATATATATATATATATATATATATATATATATATATATTACAGTGGTTGACAAATCACCAAAAAATCTACTCGCCACACAAAAAAATCTACTCGCCACCTAGTACCAAACGTATGCTGCTTGGGCCAATATTTACTCGCCCGGGGGTTAAATCCACTCGCCCGGGGCGAGCAAATGTATAGGTTTGTCGAACACTGTATATATATATATATATATATATATATATATATATATATATATATATATATATATATATATATATATATAAAACAGGGCCGCCAACAGAAATTGTTGGGACCAGGACAAATATAAGAAGTAGGCCCCCCTCGGTGCACTGGGTTGAAGGTATGGGCTTGAGAGGGGGGTGGGGGGAGTATAAGGAGGTAATGGGCCTGGGAGGGGGATATGAGGGGGGTAATGGGCCTGGGAGGGGGATATGAGGGGGGTAATGGGCCTGGGAGGGGGATATGAGGGGGGTAATGGGCCTGGGAGGGGGATATGAGGGGGGTAATGGGCCTGGGAGGGGGATATGAGGGGGGTAATGGGCCTGGGAGGGGGATATGAGGGGGGTAATGGGCCTGGGAGGGGGATATGAGGGGGGTAATGGGCCTGGGGGAATATAAAGGGGTAATGGGCTTACCTGGGGCCCTTAGATGGGCCTGCAGGAGGAGCGCCCAGGCCAATAGGAAAAACAACCCGTAAACGTAAGGACTCTACAGAGGGGCGGCAGCCGGCAAAGTGGAGTGCCCTACTTGCTCACAAATGGGCCTGCCGGAGGCCACAGAAGGAGGGCCTGGGCCTAAATGGGCGGTGGCCAGTGGAGCAGAGGTGCGGGTCAGGTAGACTGTAGGGTTGCCAGCAGGGGGGCTGAGCCCCTTGACAGACCAGGCCCGGGACAGAAGTCCCGGCTGTCTCCCCCTGTCGGCGGCCCTGTATATAAACATGTTATGTCGCCTTTTATGTATAGTCCCGAAGCAGTTTTAAATACTGATGAAGGACACTGAACGCATTGGGAGCTTTGCATAATACTGCCTGCAGGGACAGCTGGACATGTTTACAGCAGGAAGATCATTACAACTCATTAACAGGGGGGGGGGGGGGCAGAAGTCTGATTCATAAACTCCTACCCAGAAATATTTGCATGAATTCAGAAATGTGTACACACATTCACAAACGTGCCCGTATTCATGAAGAGGCGCATTGAAAGAATCCGTGGTTTCGGGTGGAAGAGCAATGTTTGGAGACGCAAGGGCGCAGGATAAAAGACCCTTTTACAAGAAGCTCTGAAGCGCGATCAGCCGAAAAAACTGCTATTGGCTTGTGGCAAGACCCTATATCACCTCGTACTGTACATCACTGAGATTGCAATCACTTTGGGTATGAATTCGTCATCCCTTTATGCTCCGCTAAAATCACAATGAGAACAGGAATAATACACACACTTCTTAAGTATACTTGAAAATCAAATAGATGAACAATTCATGTAGAGAAACACAGATCCTCACATATATACACACACACATACACACACACACACACATATATAAACTCACATATATACACTCACATATATTCACTCACAAATTCTTTTACCTCTGAGCAGTTTTTCCTGCCGCCTGTACTCAGAGCTGGGGGGCTCAAACCACCCCCCAACAGGTCAGGTTTTTAGGCTATCCCTGCTTCAGCACAGGTGGCTCAATCTTCAACTGAGCCACCTGTGCTGAAGCTGGCATATCCTGAAAAAAAGGTCGAAAAACAGAAGGCTAGCGTCCTCCCATACCCAACTACCCTCTAGTCTAAGGGGCAGAGCCATCAAGCGGCGGTACGAGTTGGTGCACCTGATCCAGCGTGAGCTCCCAGCGACTTGAATAGGAGTTAACGCCAGATCAGGCGCGCTCACTGGTACCAGCGCTGGATGGATCTGCCCCTTACACTAGAGGGTAGTTGGGCATCAATATAGAACAGAGGTGCTCAACTCCAGTCAAGCCCTCTCAACAGGTCAGGTTTTCCGGAAATCCCAGTTTCAGCACAGGTGGCTCAATCAGAGGCTCAGTCAAACTCTGAGCCTCTGATTGAGCCACCTGTGCTGAAGCAGGGACTGATTGAGCCACCTGTGCTGAAAGATGGACTGATTAAGCCACCTGTGCGGAAGCTGGGATATCCTGAAAAACTGGCCCGTTTAGGGGGCTTGAGGACTGGAGTTGAGCCCCCCTGCCTCAGATCTGTATATGAACGGGTCAATGTGGCTTGAAAATACCAGTGACGGTCGCTGACCGATATGAGGGAATTCTAACATTATTGTAACATTGGGGCCGCGCTCTGCAGAACTAAAACACATAATAATGTCGCCCTGTACGCTGGTACATAATGAAAGTATCGGTACCCCGCACACCTCCTAGTATTATCATACTTTCACCGCTGCTAGTTTTAACCTCTGAAGTGGGAGACTTCTGTACGAAGCGATGTCGCTAAGCAAAGAAGCCCCGGTAATCAGTGTGGGTCATTTAGCGCAAAACATTTCAAGCCGGCATCCACGCCAAGATGACCCTAGCAGCACGCCCCACACCCCCAGTGATATACTGCGCCATGCATTGCTCTGTGTGCGTCGTAGTCCTGTCCCGTTACTAACCTTTATCTTAAGCACATCTTTTATTCCCGTAATGGGTGGGGAGCACCTGGAGTCCCATTGGGAGAAAAGCGCTATATAAATAGGGGGACCAGTCGTCCCGGTTTAGCCGGGAGAGTCCCTGTCTCGGGGCCCGACATTTAAAACAAATGTCCCGTTTTTCCCCCCCCGGAGCTTACCAGCCGCGCATCCGGCAAGCGCCCATTGTGCATGGGTGGCCGGCAAGTTGCCAGCCGTCAGTGCGCATGCGCGATGGGTGCTTGTCGTTCACGCAGGTGCCAAATTGTTCCCAGTGAAAAATACGGTCACCTTATATATCAATACAGTTGTTGTTATTATTATTATTATTATTATTATTATTATTATTATTAACATTAAAGTGTAAGCTTTGCAGAGCAGGAATTCATACCTTTCAACATTCAACAACTCATTGGTACCATTTCACCACCTTGTTATTCTGTACATAGCAGCGCTGCCCGCGCCTGATTTCAATAGATGTTAAGAATAGCGCCAGTCGGGTCACTTTTAGAGGGAATTATGCGGAGGTTTCACCTTGTACAGTAATGGCTGTGCGGAGGTCTCACCTTGTACAGTAAGGGCTGTGCGGAGGTCTCACCTTGTACAGTAAGGGTTGTGCGGAGGTCTCACCTTGTACAGTAAGGGCTGTGCGGAGGTCTCACCTTGTACAGTGAGGGCTGTGCGGAGGTGTCACCTTGTACAGTAAGGGCTGTGCGGAGGTGTCACCTTGTACAGTGAGGGCTGTGCGGAGGTCTCACCTTGTACAGTAAGGGCTGTGCGGAGGTCTCACCTTGTACAGTAAGGGCTGTGCGGAGGTCTCACCTTGTACAGTAAGGGCTGTGCGGAGGTCTCACCTTGTACAGTAAGGGCTGTGCGGAGGTCTCACCTTGTACAGTAAGGGCTGTGCGGAGGTGTCACCTTGTACAGTAAGGGCTGTGCGGAGGTCTCACCTTGTACAGTAAGGGCTGTGCGGAGGTCTCACCTTGTACAGTAAGGGCTGTACGGGGGTCTCACCTTGTACAGTAAGGGCTGTGTGGAGGTCTCACCTTGTACAGTAAGGGCTGTGCGGAGGTGTCACCTTGTACAGTAAGGGCTGTGCGGAGGTGTCACCTTGTACAGTAAGGGCCGTGCGGAGGTCTCACCTTGTACAGTAAGGGCTGTGCGGAGGTGTCACCTTGTACAGTAAGGGCTGTGCGGAGGTCTCACCTTGTACAGTAAGGGCTGTGCGGAGGTGTCACCTTGTACAGTAAGGGCTGTGCGGAGGTCTCACCTTGTACAGTGAGAGCTGTGCGGAGGTGTCACCTTGTACAGTAAGGGCTGTGCGGGGTCTCACCTTGTACAGTAAGAGCTGTGCGGAGGTCTCACCTTGTACAGTAAGGGCTGTGCGGAGGTGTCACCTTGTACAGTGAGGGCTGCGCGGAGGTGTCACCTTGTACAGTAAGGGCTGCGCGGAGGTCTCACCTTGTACAGTAAGGGCTGCGCGGAGGTCTCACCTTGTACAGTAAGTGCTGTGCGGAGGTCTCACCTTGTACAGTAAGGGCTGTGCGGAGGTCTCACCTTGTACAGTAAGGGCTGCGCGGAGGTGTCACCTTGTACAGTAAGGGCTGCGCGGAGGTGTCACCTTGTACAGTAAGGGCTGTGCGGAGGTGTCACCTTGTACAGTAAGGGCTGTGCGGAGGTGTCACCTTGTACAGTAAGGGCTGTGCGGAGGTCTCACCTTGTACAGTAAGGGCTGTGCGGAGGTCTCAACTTGTACAGTAAGGGCTGTGCGGAGGTCTCACCTTGTACAGTAAGGCTGTGCGGAGGTCTCACCTTGTACAGTAAGGGCTGTGCGGAGGTCTCACCTTGTACAGTAAGGGCTGTGCGGGGGTCTCACCTTGTACAGTAAGGGCTGTGCGGAGGTCTCACCTTGTACAGTAAGGGCTGTGCGGAGGTCTCACCTTGTACAGTAAGGGCTGTGCGGAGGTCTCACCTTGTACAGTAAGGGCTGTGCGGGGGTCTCACCTTGTACAGTAAGGGCTGTGCGGGGGTCTCACCTTGTACAGTAAGGGCTGTGCGGGGGTCTCACCTTGTACAGTAAGGGCTGTGCGGGGGTCTCACCTTGTACAGTAAGGGCTGTGCGGGGGTCTCACCTTGTACAGTAAGGGCTGTGCGGGGGTCTCACCTTGTACAGTAAGGGCTGTGCGGGGGTCTCACCTTGTACAGTAAGGGCTGTGCGGAGGTCTCACCTTGTACAGTAAGGGCTGTGCGGAGGTCTCACCTTGTACAGTAAGGGCTGTGCGGAGGTGTCACCTTGTACAGTAAGGGCTGTGCGGAGGTCTCACCTTGTACAGTAAGGGCTGTGCGGAGGTGTCACCTTGTACAGTAAGGGCTGTGCGGAGGTCTCACCTTGTACAGTAAGGGCTGTGCGGAGGTCTCACCTTGTACAGTAAGGGCTGTGCGGAGGTGTCACCTTGTACAGTAAGGGCTGTGCGGAGGTCTCACCTTGTACAGTAAGGGCTGTGTGGAGGTCTCACCTTGTACAGTAAGGGCTGTGCTGAGGTCTCACCTTGTACAGTAAGGGCTGTGCGGAGGTCTCACCTTGTACAGTAAGAGCTGTGCGGAGGTCTCACCTTGTACAGTAAGGGCTGTGCGGAGGTGTCACCTTGTACAGTAAGGGCTGTGCGGAGGTGTCACCTTGTACAGTAAGGGCTGTGCGGAGGTGTCACCTTGTACAGTAAGGGCTGTGCGGAGGTGTCACCTTGTACAGTAAGGGCTGTGCGGAGGTGTCACCTTGTACAGTAAGGGCTGTGTGGAGGTGTCACCTTGTACAGTAAGGGCTGTGCGGAGGTCTCACCTTGTACAGTAAGGGCTGTGCGGAGGTGTCACCTTGTACAGTAAGGGCTGTGCGGAGGTCTCACCTTGTACAGTAAGGGCTGTGCGGAGGTCTCAACCTTGTACAGTAAGGGCTGTGCGGAGGTCTCACCTTGTACAGTAAGGGCTGTGCGGAGGTCTCACCTTGTACAGTAAGGGCTGTGCGGAGGTCTCACCTTGTACAGTAAGGGCTGTGCGGAGGTGTCACCTTGTACAGTAAGGGCTGTGCGGAGGTCTCACCTTGTACAGTAAAGGCTGTGCGGAGGTGTCACCTTGTACAGTAAGGGCTGTGCGGGGGTCTCACCTTGTACAGTAAGGGCTGTGCGGAGGTCTCACCTTGTACAGTAAGGGCTGTGCGGAGGTGTCACCTTGTACAGTGAGAGCTGTGCGGAGGTGTCACCTTGTACAGTAAGGGCTGTGCGGAGGTGTCACCTTGTACAGTGAGAGCTGTGCGGAGGTGTCACCTTGTACAGTAAGGGCTGTGCGGAGGTGTCACCTTGTACAGTGAGAGCTGTGCGGAGGTGTCACCTTGTACAGTAAGGGCTGTGCGGAGGTGTCACCTTGTACAGTAAGGGCTGTGCGGAGGTGTCAACTTGTACAGTAAGGGCTGTGCGGAGGTGTCAACTTGTACAGTAAGGGCTGTGCGGAGGTGTCACCTTGTACAGTAAGGGCTGTGCGGAGGTCTCACCTTGTACAGTAAGGGCTGTGCGGAGGTCTCACCTTGTACAGTGAGGGCTGTGCGGAGGTGTCAACTTGTACAGTAAGGGCTGTGCGGAGGTGTCACCTTGTACAGTAAGGGCTGTGCGGAGGTGTCACCTTGTACAGTAAGGGCTGTGCGGAGGTGTCACCTTGTACAGTAAGGGCTGTGCGGAGGTGTCACCTTGTACAGTAAGGGCTGTGCGGAGGTGTCACCTTGTACAGTAAGGGCTGTGTGGAGGTGTCACCTTGTACAGTAAGGGCTGTGCGGAGGTCTCACCTTGTACAGTAAGGGCTGTGCGGAGGTGTCACCTTGTACAGTAAGGGCTGTGCGGAGGTCTCACCTTGTACAGTAAGGGCTGTGCGGAGGTCTCAACCTTGTACAGTAAGGGCTGTGCGGAGGTCTCACCTTGTACAGTAAGGGCTGTGCGGAGGTCTCACCTTGTACAGTAAGGGCTGTGCGGAGGTCTCACCTTGTACAGTAAGGGCTGTGCGGAGGTGTCACCTTGTACAGTAAGGGCTGTGCGGAGGTCTCACCTTGTACAGTAAAGGCTGTGCGGAGGTGTCACCTTGTACAGTAAGGGCTGTGCGGGGGTCTCACCTTGTACAGTAAGGGCTGTGCGGAGGTCTCACCTTGTACAGTAAGGGCTGTGCGGAGGTGTCACCTTGTACAGTGAGAGCTGTGCGGAGGTGTCACCTTGTACAGTAAGGGCTGTGCGGAGGTGTCACCTTGTACAGTGAGAGCTGTGCGGAGGTGTCACCTTGTACAGTAAGGGCTGTGCGGAGGTGTCACCTTGTACAGTGAGAGCTGTGCGGAGGTGTCACCTTGTACAGTAAGGGCTGTGCGGAGGTGTCACCTTGTACAGTAAGGGCTGTGCGGAGGTGTCAACTTGTACAGTAAGGGCTGTGCGGAGGTGTCAACTTGTACAGTAAGGGCTGTGCGGAGGTGTCACCTTGTACAGTAAGGGCTGTGCGGAGGTCTCACCTTGTACAGTAAGGGCTGTGCGGAGGTCTCACCTTGTACAGTGAGGGCTGTGCGGAGGTCTCACCTTGTACAGTGAGGGCTGTGCGGAGGAGTCACCTTGTACAGTAAGGGCTGTGCGGAGGTGTCAACTTGTACAGTAAGGGCTGTGCGGAGGTCTCACCTTGTACAGTAAGGGCTGTGCGGAGGTGTCACCTTGTACAGTAAGGGCTGTGCGGAGGTCTCACCTTGTACAGTAAGGGCTGTGCAGAGGTCTCACCTTGTACAGTAAGGGCTGTGCAGAGGTCTCACCTTGTACAGTAAGGGCTGTGCGGAGGTCTCACCTTGTACAGTAAGGGCTGTGCGGAGGTCTCACCTTGTACAGTAAGGGCTGTGCGGAGGTCTCACCTTGTACAGTAAGGGCTGTGCGGAGGTCTCACCTTGTACAGTAAGGGCTGTGCGGAGGTCTCACCTTGTACAGTAAGGGCTGTGCGGAGGTCTCACCTTGTACAGTGAGGGCTGTGCGGAGGTCTCACCTTGTACAGTAAGGGCTGTGCGGAGGTGTCACCTTGTACAGTGAGGGCTGTGCGGAGGTCTCACCTTGTACAGTGAGGGCTGTGCGGAGGTCTCACCTTGTACAGTGAGGGCTGTGCGGAGGTGTCACCTTGTACAGTAAGGGCTGTGCGGGGGTCTCACCTTGTACAGTGAGGGCTGTGCGGAGGAGTCACCTTGTACAGTAAGGGCTGTGCGGAGGTCTCACCTTGTACAGTAAGGGCTGTGCGGAGGTGTCACCTTGTACAGTGAGGGCTGTGCGGAGGTCTCACCTTGTACAGTAAGGGCTGTGCGGAGGTCTCACCTTGTACAGTGAGGGCTGTGCGGAGGTCTCACCTTGTACAGTGAGGGCTGTGCGGAGGTCTCACCTTGTACAGTAAGGGCTGTGCGGGGGTTTGATCTTGTACAGTGAGGGCTGTGCGGAGGAGTCACCTTGTACAGTAAGGGCTGTGCGGAGGTGTCAACTTGTACAGTAAGGGCTGTGCGGAGGTCTCACCTTGTACAGTAAGGGCTGTGCGGAGGTGTCACCTTGTACAGTAAGGGCTGTGCGGAGGTGTCACCTTGTACAGTAAGGGCTGTGCGGAGGTCTCACCTTGTACAGTAAGGGCTGTGCGGAGGTCTCACCTTGTACAGTAAGGGCTGTGCGGAGGTCTCACCTTGTACAGTAAGGGCTGTGCGGAGGTCTCACCTTGTACAGTAAGGGCTGTGCGGAGGTCTCACCTTGTACAGTAAGGGCTGTGCGGAGGTCTCACCTTGTACAGTAAGGGCTGTGCGGAGGTCTCACCTTGTACAGTGAGGGCTGTGCGGAGGTCTCACCTTGTACAGTAAGGGCTGTGCGGAGGTCTCACCTTGTACAGTAAGGGCTGTGCGGAGGTGTCACCTTGTACAGTGAAGGCTGTGCGGAGGTCTCACCTTGTACAGTGAGGGCTGTGCGGAGGTCTCACCTTGTACAGTGAGGGCTGTGCGGAGGTCTCACCTTGTACAGTGAGGGCTGTGCGGGGGTCTCACCTTGTACAGTAAGGGCTGTGCGGAGGTGTCACCTTGTACAGTAAGGGCTGTGCGGAGGTGTCACCTTGTACAGTGAGGGCTGTGCGGAGGTCTCACCTTGTACAGTGAGGGCTGTGCGGAGGTCTCACCTTGTACAGTAAGGGCTGTGCGGAGGTGTCACCTTGTACAGTAAGGGCTGTGCGGAGGTCTCACCTTGTACAGTGAGGGCTGTGCGGAGGTCTCACCTTGTACAGTAAGGGCTGTGCGGAGGTGTCACCTTGTACAGTAAGGGCTGTGCGGAGGTCTCACCTTGTACAGTAAGGGCTGCGCGGAGGTGTCACCTTGTACAGTAAGGGCTGTGCGGAGGTGTCACCTTGTACAGTAAGGGCTGTGCGGAGGTGTCACCTTGTACAGTGAGAGCTGTGCGGAGGTGTCACCTTGTACAGTAAGGGCTGTGCGGAGGTGTCACCTTGTACAGTGAGAGCTGTGCGGAGGTGTCACCTTGTACAGTAAGGGCTGTGCGGAGGTGTCACCTTGTACAGTAAGGGCTGTGCGGAGGTCTCACCTTGTACAGTAAGGGCTGTGCAGAGGTCTCACCTTGTACATTAAGGGCTGTGCAGAGGTCTCACCTTGTACAGTAAGGGCTGTGCGGAGGTCTCACCTTGTACAGTAAGGGCTGTGCGGAGGTCTCACCTTGTACAGTAAGGGCTGTGCGGAGGTCTCACCTTGTACAGTAAGGGCTGTGCGGAGGTCTCACCTTGTACAGTAAGGGCTGTGCGGAGGTCTCACCTTGTACAGTGAGGGCTGTGCGGAGGTCTCACCTTGTACAGTGAGGGCTGTGCGGAGGTGTCACCTTGTACAGTGAGGGCTGTGCGGAGGTCTCACCTTGTACAGTGAGGGCTGTGCGGAGGTCTCACCTTGTACAGTGAGGGCTGTGCGGAGGTGTCACCTTGTACAGTAAGGGCTGTGCGGGGGTCTCACCTTGTACAGTGAGGGCTGTGCGGAGGAGTCACCTTGTACAGTAAGGGCTGTGCGGAGGTCTCACCTTGTACAGTAAGGGCTGTGCGGAGGTGTCACCTTGTACAGTGAGGGCTGTGCGGAGGTCTCACCTTGTACAGTAAGGGCTGTGCGGAGGTCTCACCTTGTACAGTGAGGGCTGTGCGGAGGTCTCACCTTGTACAGTGAGGGCTGTGCGGAGGTCTCACCTTGTACAGTAAGGGCTGTGCGGGGGTTTGATCTTGTACAGTGAGGGCTGTGCGGAGGAGTCACCTTGTACAGTAAGGGCTGTGCGGAGGTGTCAACTTGTACAGTAAGGGCTGTGCGGAGGTCTCACCTTGTACAGTAAGGGCTGTGCGGAGGTGTCACCTTGTACAGTAAGGGCTGTGCGGAGGTGTCACCTTGTACAGTAAGGGCTGTGCGGAGGTCTCACCTTGTACAGTAAGGGCTGTGCGGAGGTCTCACCTTGTACAGTAAGGGCTGTGCGGAGGTCTCACCTTGTACAGTAAGGGCTGTGCGGAGGTCTCACCTTGTACAGTAAGGGCTGTGCGGAGGTCTCACCTTGTACAGTAAGGGCTGTGCGGAGGTCTCACCTTGTACAGTGAGGGCTGTGCGGAGGTCTCACCTTGTACAGTAAGGGCTGTGCGGAGGTCTCACCTTGTACAGTAAGGGCTGTGCGGAGGTGTCACCTTGTACAGTGAAGGCTGTGCGGAGGTCTCACCTTGTACAGTGAGGGCTGTGCGGAGGTCTCACCTTGTACAGTGAGGGCTGTGCGGAGGTCTCACCTTGTACAGTGAGGGCTGTGCGGGGGTCTCACCTTGTACAGTAAGGGCTGTGCGGAGGTGTCACCTTGTACAGTAAGGGCTGTGCGGAGGTGTCACCTTGTACAGTGAGGGCTGTGCGGAGGTCTCACCTTGTACAGTGAGGGCTGTGCGGAGGTCTCACCTTGTACAGTAAGGGCTGTGCGGAGGTGTCACCTTGTACAGTAAGGGCTGTGCGGAGGTCTCACCTTGTACAGTGAGGGCTGTGCGGAGGTCTCACCTTGTACAGTAAGGGCTGTGCGGAGGTGTCACCTTGTACAGTAAGGGCTGTGCGGAGGTCTCACCTTGTACAGTAAGGGCTGCGCGGAGGTGTCACCTTGTACAGTAAGGGCTGTGCGGAGGTGTCACCTTGTACAGTAAGGGCTGTGCGGGGGTCTCACATTGTACAGTAAGGGCTGTGCGGAGGTGTCACATTGTACAGTAAGGGCTGTGCGGAGGTGTCACCCTGTACAGTAAGGGCTGTGCGGAGGTCTCACCTTGTACAGTAAGGGCTGTGCGGAGGTCTCACCTTGTACAGTAAGGGCTGTGCGGAGGTCTCACCTTGTACAGTAAGGGCTGTGCGGAGGTGTCACCTTGTACAGTAAGGGCTGTGCGGAGGTCTCACCTTGTACAGTAAGGGCTGTGCGGAGGTGTCACCTTGTACAGTAAGGGCTGTGCGGAGGTCTCACCTTGTACAGTAAGGGCTGTGCGGAGGTGTCACCTTGTACAGTAAGGGCTGTGCGGAGGTGTCACCTTGTACAGTAAGGGCTGTGCGGATCCTTCAGCACACCGAGTGGGTTAAGCGACAGCAGACAGCACATCCATCGCCTCTGAAGCTCCCTCTCGGAAAAAACTTCCCTCCCCAATTGTTATGTGCGATCGGATCTGAAAGTTGCTCTCTAAGCTTCTTGTCACATTTTGACTTAATGAAGTGCAACTGAAGAGGGAATTTGGGTTCATCACGCCAGTCGCGCGGCGCTCCCTTGTTGTCAGAAAAGAGGGGCGGTTTGGGACCGCAACGCCGGGCTGCAAGTCGTTATCATTCCGGTCAGTCTGTTTAACACAAAATTAAACAAAGAACTAATTAGTGCCTCATGAATTAATAAATGCACAGTCGCTTGGCTGGGAAAAAAAAAATGGGGGTAGCAGAGGAGAGAGATGAAAAAGTGGGTTGTTTTGTTACATGGTGGCAGAATGCTTCCTGGCTCGATCTGACACCCCAAACTACATACACCCTAAAACAGGGGTAGCCAACTCCCGTCCTCAAGAGCTGCCAACAGGTCAGATCTTCGACTGAGCCACCTGTGCTGAAGCAGGGATATCCTGAACACCTGACCTGTTGGTAGCTCTTTTTACAGTGAGGAAGTACTGCAGTGTGTACACCTGTACAGCAGCCCAGGTCTAGATCTGTACTATTAGTAGCAGATTTATGGATTCCAGGTGTGAACAAGATTGTATTTGCTTGGCAGGTAATGATTCCTTTTAGTTGACTAACATAAGAGTTCTGCAGTAGCTTGTATTTGAGCGCTTATAAGTCGTGGTATCTGTACATCATGTGTGTCTTGTGGTGTAGGTGTGTATACAGTATGTGAATGTGTGTAACCGGGCTGCACTGGATGACTGCAGCCATGTAATGTGATTGTGCCATAGCGCAGTGTATGCTTGTCCTTTCCTGTGAGTGCACATGTAAATCACTGGAGTGGTGTTTCTGCACTCCTACTAAACAAATCACCTTGTTGTGTCAGGGATCCTCCCTGATACTTAGCTGAGAATGTGTAAATGATATTTTCCCCTGATAAACGTTCCCTTAACCTAATGCAGGCCAATGAAGCATGAAGAGACCATTCTTCATATTCCTCCCAGATCACCATGACCGTTGTCTTCACATATTGCTGGCTACGTCTGCACTATAACACTTGTGTACCGTCACTACTATACGGAAAGTGCATTTACTACCAGTTGTGTGTGTGTGATATATATATATATATATATCACACACACATATATTTATATGATATATACCTATGTAAATGTTTATATAATATATGCATGTGCAGTGCAATGATGTAAGTTTGCACCTGTTATTCACTGAATGTGTTCTGTTCAGTTGACATGTGTATACTTTAGCTGCAGTGTGTGTGTGTGTGTGTGTGTGTGTGTGTGTGTGTGTGTGTGTGTCTGTGTGTGTGTGTGTGTGTGTGTGTGTGTGTGTGTGTGTGTACCCATACATCAGTGTTAGTGTCTTCGTAGTAATATGTTTATTTGTATGCAGGAATGTAAACGTGCGGCGTGTTATCCACATGTCAGCGTGCGTGTTTCTTTGCCTGTCACACAGTGCATATATGCCGGTGGACCAGGATGTGTATGGCGTTCTCCTCGTCTAGTTTTTGTGCTTGTACATCAGGGTGTGTGCATGTCTGTGTAACGGGACTGGTTTGTCTGTGTGTGCCGTTTCCTGCAGCGTACATGCATGTGCCGGTCCCACTTGTAACCTGCGAGTGCTGTGGGATCCTGCTCACACTCTTTCCCTCTGTCTCTTCCTCTGATGCGATTTTTTGTTCTGGAAGGGGAGGGTGGCGTGGGGGAGGGGAGTCCATCCTTAAGAGGACATGTCAAGTACAATTAGTGTTATCTGTCTAAATATGTACTGGGAGCACAGCATACAAGAGCAGGTTTCTATAGCTTTAATAGAGACATATGCAAGGTCATATTGCCTCATAAAATCCCCCAATCTGATTTTAGGATTACGCATTCTCAGTAAATTGGCGTTCTTCTACTTGCATCACTGATAAGCTGCAGCCGAAAAGACGCATGAGGGAAACAAACAAAAATCTGGCAAAATGATGTTACAAAGTGTGAGGCGTGTAATGCATCCTCGTGCAGACAGGATGGGGAAATAAGCACATTCAAACCACAGGTCTCGTGCAGTCTGGCCCCTGATATACTGAATATGCAGGACGCTCTCTGTCCTAGGCCAGGGCTGGGCAACTCCAGTCCCTTGTGGCCACCAACAGGCCAGGTTTTCGGGATACCCCTGCTTCAGCACGGGTGGCTCAATCAACGACTGAAGCAGGGGTGTCCTGAAAACCTGACCTGTTGTTGGCCCTTGAGGCCTGGAGTTGGCCACTCTTGTCTTAGGCCGGGGGGAGGCAGCTTTGTGTCCGTCGCCTTCATCTCTGCTGGATTTAGAACCCGTCTCTTGCTTTTTTTTTTTTTTTTTTTCAGCCGCTCAAAAAACAGCAGCATTCCCGTTTATTCCAACACGATGTCCAGGTCGCTGGGATTCTGCACAGCTAGAGATTTGTATTTATTTATTTAAATATGAGTTACCGCTCGTTTTCAAGTATGTCCTGGGCACAGAGTTATGATAAATACGTGGCTACATTAAGTGAACAGGGTTCTACATGATGTCAACCTTGTACGAGCAGAAAATCAGTGAGTGGGAAAACTCAACATTAAAGGGGTACATTCTGTATACCCCAAGCGTCCGTCCTGGGCTGAAAATGGTCCCCCATACTTCAGAGTATATAGAATTTTGCCCTCAAGACTCTACTGAAGGAACACACTTTTATAAAGACTGGCCACACCGATTTACTGTCAGGGTACATATTTAAGAAGACAGTTTATAATAATGTTTCTTGTATAGCGCTGCTGTACACAGAATTACTGCAGGCACAGGTCCCTGCCCTGTAGAGTTTACAATCAATTTTCAGTTGTGCCTGAGGCACAGGGTGATAAAGTGACTTGCCCAAGGTCACAAAGTCACAGATTCCTCTGCTTCAAACTCAGTGTCATCAGCCAGTGTCTTTACTCACTGAGCCGCTCCATGGTTCACAATGAGTACAGTTATATGCCCCATTATAGTTGAAGGGCACTTTTAATATATATAGTCTCAGAGCATGAGGAAAACCCCCATATTATGCATGTTCTGTGAGTTATATTAAATGGGGCTCCTTTCTTTTAATAAACAAATGAATCGTTTATATGAAAAGAAACAAGTGTAAATATTTCTAGAAATGAGGCTGTTATGCTAAATATTTTTCTCTCCAAGTAGTTGAAGCTCTCCATTTGAAAGTAAAATCACTGACGCTATTTTGACACGGTGCACTTTCCAAGGCTAAGAATTGTCAGGGCTTGCTCCCTAATTTGTATAAATGGAAAAGACTCCTTAACAATCTCTGCACTTTAGTGGTGATTGGTACAGTAAGTTGGCGTCTCAGTTTGGGACATCAGTAACTTGCTGAGCCTCCGAGTACAGGACGTGATACCCCTCAGCCCGGGCAGCCGCTAAGCAGACATACTGTGTAGGTCAGGAGTGGCCATCTCCCGTCCTCAAGGGCCACCAACAGGCCAGGTTTTAAGGCTATCCCGGCTTCAGCACAGGTGGCTCAGTCAATGACAGAGCCACTGATTGAGCCACGTGCTGAAGCAGGGATAACCTTAAAACCTGACCTGTTGGTGGCCCTTGAAGACGGGGAGTTGGCCACTCCTGCTGTAGGTGCTCATATGGCCCTAGCACGTTAGTGATGGTTCCCGCTGCCTGGGAGAGGACCAGGACGCACCCCCCTGTCTCCCAAATAAGCCGAAAGAAAGAGGACTGAGAGAGGCAGAAAGAGAATTCTTAATCCCGTTCCTTCTGTCGCTGCGTGGCAGCAGGGGACAGAGACTGACTTTGAACACCACGGCAGACGTTACTTGCTCAGATCTGCTTAGGATTCAATGACAAAAAACAGTTGATCCTATACTTTCAGGGATCTATTGAGATTACCTCTACACCTGCCAGAGGAGGTTGATCACATCTTGTCTGGGCAAAAGTGAATTCATTTTTTAAAATTTATTTTTAAAGCCGCCTTATCTGCCACTGATGGGGTTAAACGAAACACGAAGCCAATATACACAGTGTTATCTTGCAGCCACAACACCCCCCCCCCCCCCCCCAACCTCTTCCCAGAGCGAAAAGTTCCTCTGTCAGATCTCGGCAACATATGGAGCTAAATAATTTAGTGGCCTCTCCCTGTGTTTTGAGTGAGACTCTTTCTAAGGAGAGCCCGGCGAGGAATAGCAAGATGTTTCATCACTTCTGCTTATGACATCACACCCTCTTGTGAGGTCATGGCCCTCTTTTTGCGACACCTGAGTCTGCCCTGTGAGGTCACAACCCAGTCCCCCAGCCATGTGATGCAATCGAGGCAGAAGAGACGACGGGGAGCGATTTGTACGCAGATAACCACAAGCGTTCCTGTTGTTTTTGTGAAGTAACAAGAACTTCCTACATGCAAGTACGGACGCGGGTCATTAAAAGGATAAATAGCGGTGACCCCAACAAAACCAGCTTCCAAACACTGTAACATACTGCGGATGTGTTCTTTTAAACATGTGCTTCTTTGTGGTCCTCTCCTGCAGGACTCTTCCACCTCGCACTAAGCTCTCTCATCCCCCGATGCTATTCTCATGCTCCTTTATAAGTGTGCTCATTTCATATATAGGCACATGCTCATTTTATGTACAGCCGCCTGGCCCAGGCCTCCTCATACTGTATACATCTGCTTGACACATGCTTTTTGAAGACACGGCTACTTGACACATACGGTGGTAGTTACATACTGTAGCAGATGAGGTTGAAAAAAAAGACGTACGGCCATCAAGTTCAACCCATGCTAAATTTAGACGACAGATACTTTATCCTACATCGGTACAGTATATTGATGCAGAGGAAGGCAAACGCACAACCCCAGTGACATATCATCCAATGATATCTCATAAGGGGAAAATTAAATTCCTTCCTGACTCCAGTACTCCTCTTCCGTACAGCAACTTTCTCCGACTCTCATATGCAGCTACTTGACATATACCCCTCTCATATACAAACGACATGCCGGGCTTTCCTTATATAGAGCCATTTCAGACCACATAGAATGTGCCGGCAGATAAGAACCGCGTCGGCTCCCTGTGCCCGCCCATTGCCCCGTCTCCTGTAAAACCTCAGACCCTAGCTGATCCTTTTCTTTCGTATTTAGGATAGCTTGATATCTATCCCAAACATGCTTGAATTTCCCCTCCTGTATTAACCCCTACCTCCTCTGCTGGGCAGCTGTCCCTTGTTTCCACCACCCCTTTCCACAAAGTGCTGCCTCACACTTCCCCTCCAGCCTCAGACCTCCTGCTGCAGCACCCCTCTTTCCTTGGAATAGGCTTCCCTCCTGTGCCTGGTGCAATCCCTTTATATATTTGAACGTGCATACCATATCCCCGTCTCCTCTCCCTTCTCTCCTCTGAGCTGTCCTCATGTTGAACGGCTTCCCATGTACTTTGCTCAAGTTCAGTTTGTGCTGCTCGGACATCCAGATGTTTCCCACATGTTCCCCTCTCGTGTGCAGCGACTTCACACATGCTTGTGTGTGTGTGTGGTGTATATATATATATATATATATATATATATATATATATATATATATATATTTATAGTGAAGTATATAGGCAATATCTTTATTGTAAATGTTGCTCCATTAAAAATGCAAAAGATGCCCTCACAGGCGTGGTAATGAAATCCGCATAGTATACGGAGAGCAGGGACCAGTCTGTGCAGCTTTATACCCTACATCAGGGTTTCTCAACTCCAGTCCTCAAGTGTCCCCAACAGGTCAGGTTTTCAGGATATCCCTGCTTCAGCACAGGTTGCAGTCTTCGACTGAGCCACCTGTGCTGAAGCAGGGATATCCTGAAAACCTGACCCATTTAGGGGGTGCCTTCAGGACTGGAGTTGAGAACATCTGCCCTACATAGATATATTTCCTATTTTGGGGATTTATTTGATGTGATACTTTAAAAAAAAAAAAAAAAAAAAAACTTTTTTTTATCCTTCACATTTTCCAACATTTACATTTTTTTTAAATGTTCAATGGTGTGTGTGTGTGTGTGTGTGTGTATGCATATAGCAAATGGAAATATAACTGTATGCTCATTTGCATGTCTTAGGCAGGTCTGCAACCCCACCTTTCACCATTATCACCCAGCACACAGCACTTCCACTGCAGCAAGGGATTCTGGGAAATGACATGCTGTGCTTAAAGCTGTGACCATGCAGCAAGCTTAAGCCTATAGGGAACCATGTTTAAAATGGTTTTGAAGCAAAAGGTGGCACTGTGTGCTCATTTGCATGTCATTTCCCAGAATCCCTTGCTGCAGTGGGTGTGCTGGGTGATAATGGTGAAAGGTGGGGTTGCAGACCTGCCTAAGACATGCAAATGAGCATACAGTTATATTTCCATTTGCTGTGTGTGTGTGTGTGTGTGTGTGTGTGTGTGTGTGTGTGTGTGTGTGTGTGTGTGTGTGTGTGTGTGTGTGTGTGTATACAAACACAAATCATGCGAAAAGTAAAAATTTGAATCTATACATAGATAATGAGTTTTTTGCGCCTTTATATGTTCACCTTTGAAAATACGTTCTTATCACTGTATTTCCCTTTGTTGGTAATATATGCGAGTTGTATATCATTGTTCTGTTGTATATAACTGCTCTTGTATAGCTCCAGTAATTAGCATGCGCTCTTCTTCATACACAGCAGCGTTACACCTGAGCTCCTCTCATGTGCAGTTACCTCCACTTGCATACAACGTTCTGATACCTGTTCTGTTCCTTATACATCTGCCTGGCACGTTGGTCTCTCTTATACGAATACTCAACACCTGTTTCTTCTTAACATTGAGTTTCTCAGATGCAGCTGGTAGATACATGTTCTGTACATATAGCATTGCTTGACACATGCTCCGTGTCAGACATACCGCTGTTTGGCACCTGTGCTCCTCTCATACACTGCTTTGTCTCAGTTTGTTAACACTTGTGTTTTACTGTATCTGGAACAATGTGAGAGAGAACTTTTTTGTTTGTTCCATTTCCCCTTAGGATGAAGTGATAAGAGGAAGCAGAGAGAGAGAGAGAGAGGTGGAGGGATTCTGGGTCATCCATACAAGGTAAGGGGGGCTGTGTGAACTTGTGCAAGGGTTATTGATTCTTTGACCAGAATAGCAGCCCGTGGTTGTATAAGCTCTTACACGTTATGTTATGCATGGGGTTCTCAATTCCTGTCCTCAAGACCCGCCAACAGGCCAGGTTTTCAGGCTATCCCTGCTTCAGCACAGGTGGGCCAATTGAAGTCTTCTTCAGCACAGGTGGCTCAGTAAGACTGAGCCACTGGGCTCAGTAAGACTGAGCCACTGATTGAGCCAACTGTGCTGAAGCAGGGATATCCTGGAAACCTGACCTGTTGGGGGGGGTCAGGACTGGAGTTGAGAATCCCCTGCGTTATGGAATTGTTTTGATGGGAGTTTTTTTTTTTGCATTCGTCATCTGACAGACCGGACTTCACCCAGTCATGTCCGGATATTAATTAAGCGTGTTAAGCATACGTTGCTCTGTCATTCTCTCCGTCACAATAAAGGACTCCGATAATGCGTGCCCCAGATGTGATTGCAGTGTCGTTTTTTGGAACCTGATACACAGGGTGATAAAGTCATTCTTTTCCAATCACAAACCACTGGAACAGGTCCCTCCGTTACAGGCTGCGCCCACAGTGTGAGTGACCAAAGGCAGTAGCTCGATAGGGCCGGCCATAGTGAGAGCGACCGGGTCACGTGAGCGGATCAGCCAATGAGGGCGACGCCACTACGTCGTGAGCGATCTGAGTCCACAGATCGCTCGGGTGATAGGCGCACGTGACGCAATGCGCTCGCCGACTATATCCGAAGCCTGACTGGGACTTGGACCGCATTGCAGACCCTCCAACTTATTGCACATAAACATAGGCACTGCTGTAATTCCTCTACTAGTGCTGCATGGGGGTACTTCCAAGCAACACCGAAGGAAGTCTCCCAAATACAGTACAGTACGCATCTTAACACACACACACAGACACACACACACACACACACACACACTGATATACACACACACACACACACACACACACACACACACACACACACACACACACTGATACACACACACACACACACACACACACACCGTTCTATCTAATAGATACAGCCGGTCCTTACAGGACCCAACACATGTAGTGTACCTACTAAATATGTACAGTCAGAGCACGCCAACTCCAGTCCTCAAGGGCCACCAACAGTCAAGTTTTTTTAGGATATACTATCTTCAGCACAGGTGGCTCAATCAGCCAGCCAATAACAGCCACCTGTGCTGAAGCAGGGATATCCTTAAAGTTTGACCTGTTGGTGGCCATTGAGAACTGGAGTTGCCCGCTCCCTGGTCTGACTGGTGGACAGAGAGTGTAAAACAGAGCAAAAAGAGAAAACCAGCCAGGTGCCAAAGAGCAGTGACCCGACGCAGTGACCCAGGCAGCCTGCTGTACCTGTGTCGCCTTCTTCAAGACTGACTGTAAGGGAAAGCAGAGGGAGGTGACACGCCCTGATCCCCGTTGTCTTGCTGTGTACACATGGTTGTGGCTCACTTTTGTGGCGCGCTTGCCCCCTCCTTGCTCCTTGGGGCCAGCTTGTGTCAGAGGTTAGGGGTGGATCAGCAGTGTATGTAAATAGTTGTGAGGGTAACATGCTCAGGGCTCTCAGGCCGTCCCAAGCCATCCATCATGGTCCTCACACACAGGGGGGCACCCAGACACAAGCAGCATGCGCCCTGCTCTGGATCTGTTTGGTTTTCTTTTTCGTCTTTCAGTTTTGGGTTGCCCAACTGTGAAGCACTTTCCTTTTGTTCTTTCAACCTCTCTCCCGAGTTAGGCCTGCCCCTGAATGACTCCCCCACCCCTGTTACCCTCCTTCCTTGTTAAGCTTTCGGCTTCTCTTTCTGACTTCAAAGCCCTCCCCAATCATTGTGTGCTAGCTGCAGGCAGTGGGCCCTGAAACAGGAACACAGTGCAGCACACTGCGGGTCACGTTAGGGCACCGTGCCTGCAAGTGTGAATGGATTCCCCGGGATTCTTCGCTTTCATGCTTATGAAGCCTGTGTTACAGGTCTATGCTGGTAATGTGTCTTCTGCCCCCCTCGTACCATTTCTAGGTTTCCCACCCCGGCTCCATCGTAGGAGGGGGCATCAACCCCCTCCCCCCCATCGTAGGAGGGGGCATCAACCCCCTCCCCCCCCCCTTCCCTCTCTCTTTGAGTTCACCACACCAGGGCATTAGATGTACCCCAAAAGGGGGGAGTAACACATTCGCCTGGCTTTGTGGATCATTTAAAGATTGCAGATAGTCCCGATATGCAGTCAACAATGGCATAGTGCCAGGGCAGCTCCAGCGTACTGTAATGTAAGCTCGACTTTAACTGGTAGCGTAAGTCAGGGGTGTACAACTGCAGTCCTCAAACCCCCCCCCCCATAACAGGTCAGGCGTTCAGGGATAGTCCCAGCTTCAGCACAGGCGGGCTCAGTCAAAGACTGAGCCACCTGTGCTGAAGCAGGGGACTTGATTGAGCCACCTGTGCTGAGGGCTGGGGATATTCCTGAAAACCTGACCTGTTGGGGGGGGGGGGGGGGGGGGGGGGGGCTTGAGGACTGGAGTTGAGCACCCCAGTGTAAGTATTGCTTCTTTAGGACATATGCATATTAATTATGGTGCCCCACAATAAACTGCCTGAAGACATCAAGCAACTGTCTGCCTCATATCACCCTAGTTATTGCCATGCACCGTACTGACGGTCACCTGAACCATCTCAGCACCCAGGTTGTTTACTGTTACAACACCGCGTGAAGCTGTCACCGGAGCCCCGCGTCATGTTAAAGGGCTGGCCCTCCTGCCATGGCAAAAGTGACCTAAGGACAGGGTGTGTTTAATACGTTTCTTATTGAGGAAGAAGAATATAGCGAATATAGCTTTCCAAATCCAGACCAGAAAACCCAGCTCCAACAGCACAAAACAAATGCTGCGGGATAGCCAGTCCTGCTGTCCTTACAGGCTAGTTTGGAGGTGATATTTAAGTAAGAAAACGATGCATTAGCGATTCCAAAGTTGCAGTAAGTGCTGTTATAAAACAAGGATCCTCAAGCCCCTCTAACAGGTCTGGTTTTCAGAATATCCCAGCATGAGCACAGGGTGGCTCAGTCGAAGACTCTGAGACACCCGTGCTGAACCAGGGGGACTGTGATTGAGCCCACCTGTGCTGAAGCAGTGATATCCTTAAAAACCTGACCTGTTGGGGGGGGAGGACTGGAGTTGAGCCCCCCCTGTTATAAAATAGCCCTTTCAGATTCTCTCCAGCGGCATTGCCCCCCCAAATATGATGTCATCACGTCTGCGTAGGCAAAAGTCCGCACACGTGAAAGCCTCTGTATGCAAGGGGGAGGTGTGCAGTGATCTCAGATTATTACTGTGTGCGTTCGTAACTAAAGAGCAAAGACACATTTTTATTTTGTGTGGTGCTGTTCAGTGGTGCCGCTGTGGGAGAAAAGGTTGGGAGCCATAGGATTAAAGATTATTAGATAATGGAGGCCCAAAAATAATGTGGGGCGATTCCTGATAATTGCAGCCACTTAATCTCCACTTAACTCACGCCAGACACTAATAGAACCCCCTGTGTGCACAAGTGCTCTCTTGTTGGCCCTTAGTGTGGTTACAAGTCAGCATGGAGCAGAGCACAAAACCAGCGTGTCAGCCCTGGCTCAGGGACGGCTGCGGCGACTTCACGTACGCTTTACACTAATAAAAACACGTTCTGACGCGAGGAAGGTCAAGAATTATACAAACGTAGTCTCTCTTCCCTCTCTCCTATCTTCACTCTCCTATCTCCCCCCTCTATCCCCCCATCTCTCTTCTTCTCCCCTTCTCTCTCTCCCTCCCCCTCCTCTCTCTAACCCCCCTCCTCTCTCTCCTCCCCTCCTCTCTCTCCCCCCTCCTCTATCTCCCCCCCATCTCTCTCTCCTCTTTCTCCCCCCCTCCCTTTCTCCCCCTCCTCCCTTTCTCCCCCTCCCTCCCTTTCTCCCCCCCCCCTCCCTCTCTTTCTCCCCCCCTCCCTCCCTTTCTCTCTCCCCCCTCTCCCTCCCTTTCTCCCCCCCTCCCTCCCTTTCTCCCCCCCTCCCTCCTTTCTCCCCCCCCCTCCCTCCCTTTCTCCCCCCCCCTCCCTCCCTTTCTCCCCCCCCCTCCCTCCCTTTCTCCCCCCCCCCCTCCCTCCCTTTCTCCCCCCCCCCTCCCTCCTTTCTTCCCCCCCCCTCCCTCCTTTCTCCCCCTCCCCCCTCCCTCCCTTTCTCCCCCCCCCCCTCCCTCCCTTTCTCCCTCCCTCCCTTTCTCCCCCCCCCCCCTCCTCCCTTTCTCCCCCCCTCCCTCCCTTTCTCCCCCCCTCCCTCCCTTTCTCCCCCCTCCCTCCCTTTCTTCCCCCCCCCTCCCTCCCTTTCTTCCTCCCCCCTCCCTCCCTTTCTTCCCCCCCCTCCCTCCCTTTCTTCCCCCCCCTCCCTCCCTTTCTTCCCCCCCTCCCTCCTTTCTTCCCCCCCTCCCTCCCTTTCTTCCCCCCCTTTCTCCCCCCCTCCCTCCTTTCTTCCCCCCCTTTCTTCCCCCCCCTCCCTCCCTTTCTCCCCCCCCCTCCTCCCTCCTATCTCCCCACCCCCTCCCTCCCTTTCTCCCCTCCCCCCTCCCTCCCTTTCTCCTCCCCCCCTCCCTCCCTTTCTTCCCTCCCTTTCTCTCCCCCCCCCTCCCTCCCTTTCTCTCCCACCCCCCTCCCTCCCTTTCTCCCCCCCCCTCCCTCCCTTTCTCCCCCCCCCCTCTCCCTCCTTTCTCCCCCCCCCTCCCTCCCTTTCTCCCCCCCCTCCCTCCCTCCTTTCTCTCCCCCCCTCCCTCCCTTCTCCCCCCCCTCCTCCCTCCCTTTCTCCCCCCTCCCTCCCTCCTTTTCTCCCCTCCCCTCCCTCCTTTCTCTCTCCCCTCCTCCCCCCTCCCTCCCCCCCTCCCCCCCTCCCTCCCTCCCCCCCTCCCCCCCCTCCCTCCTCTCCCCCCCTCCCTCCCTCCTCCCCCCCCTCCCTCCCTCCTCTCCCCCCCTCCCTCCCTCCTCCCCCCCCCTCCTCTCCTCCCCCCCCCTCCCTCCCTTTCTCCCCCTCCCCTCCCCCTCCCTCCCTTTCTCCTCCCCCCCTCCCTCCCTTTCTCCTCCCCCCCTCCCTCCCTTTCTCCTCCCCCCCTCCCTCCCTTTCTCCTCCCCCCCTCCCTCCCTTTCTCCTCCCCCCCTCCCTCCCTCTCCTCCCTTTCTCCCTCCCTCCCTCCCTTTCTCCTCCCCCCCTCCCTCCCTTTCTCCTCCCCCCCTTTCTCCTCCCCCCCTCCCTCCCTTTCTCCTCCCCCCCTCCCTCCCTTTCTCCTCCCCCCCTCCCTCCCTTTCTCCTCCCCCCTCCCTCCCTTTCTCCTCCCCCCTCCCTCCCTCCCTCCCTTCTCCTCCCCCCCTCCCTCCCTTTCTCCTCCCCCCCTCCCTCCCTTTCTCCTCCCCCCCTCCCTCCCTTTCTCCTCCCCCCCTCCCTCCCTTTCTCCTCCCCCCCTCCCTCCCTTCTCCTCCCCCCCTCCTCCCTTTCTCCTCCCCCCTCCCTCCCTTTCTCCTCCCCCCTCCCTCCCTTTCTCCTCCCTCCCTCCCTCCCTTTCTCCTCCCTCCCTTTCTCCTCCCTCCCTCCCTCCCTTTCTCTTCCCCCCTCCCTCCCTTTCTCCTCCCCCCCTCCCTCCCTTTCTCCTCCCCCCTTCCCTCCCTTTCTCCTCCCCCTCCCTCCCTTTCTCCTCCCCCTCCCTCCCTTTCTCCTTCCCCTCCCTCCCTTTCTCCTCCCCCTCCCTCCCTTTCTCCTCCCCCCTCCCTCCCTTTCCCCTCCCTCCCTTTCTCCTCCCCCCTCCCTCCCTTTCTCCTCCCCCCTCCCTCCCTTTCTCCTCCCCCCTCCCTCCCTTTCTCCTCCCCCCTCCCTCCATTTCTCCTCCCTCCCTCCCTTTCTCCTCCCTCCCTCCCTCCCTCCCTTTCTCCTCCCTCCCTCCCTCCCTTTCTCCTCCCTCCCTTTCTCCTCCCTCCCTCCCTCCCTTTCTCCTCCCTCCCTTTCTCCTCCCTCCCTCCCTCCCTTTCTCCTCCCTCCCTCCCTCCCTTTCTCCTCCCTCCCTCCCTTTCTCCTCCTCCCTCCCTTTCTCCTCCCTCCCTCTCTCCTCCCTCCCTTTCTCCTCCCTCCCTTTCTCCTCCCTTCCTCCCCCCTCCCTTTCTCCTCCCTCTCTCCCTTTCTCCTCTCTCCCTTTCTCCTCTCTCCCTTTCTCCCCTCCCTTTCTCCTCCCCCCTCCCTCCCTTTCTCCTCCCCCTCCCTTTCTCCTCCCCCCTCCCTTTCTCCTCCCCCCCCCTTTCTCCTCCCTCCCTTTCTCCTCCCCCTTTCTCCTCCCCCCCTCCCTCCCTCCCTTTCTCCTCCCTCCCTTTCTCCTCCCCCCCTCCCTCCCTCCCTTTCTCCTCCCCCCCTCCCTCCCTCCCTTTCTCCTCCCCCCTCCCTCCCTCCCTTTCTCCTCCCCCCTCCCTTTCTCCTCCCCCCTCCCTCCCTTTCTCCTCCCCCCCTCCCTCCCTCCCTTTCTCCTCCCCCCTTCTTCCCTCCCCCTCCCTTTCTCCCCCCCCCTTTCCCTCCTCTTCCCCCCCTTTCCCTGCTCTTCCCCCCTTTCCCTGCTCTTCCCCCCTTTCCCTCCTCTTCCCCCCCTTTCCCTCCTCTTCCCCCCCCTTTCCTCCTCTTCCCCCCCCTTTCCCTCCTCTTCCCCCCCTTTCCCTCCTCTTCCCCCCCTTTCCCTCCTCTTCCCCCCCTTTCCCTCCTCTTCCCCCCTTTCCCTCCTCTTCCCCCCCTTTCCCTCCTCTCCCCCCCCTTTCCCTCCTCTCCCCCCCTTTCCCTCCTCTCCCCCCCCTTTCCCTCCTCTCCCCCCCTTTCCCTTCTCTTCCCCCCCTTTCCCTCCTCTCCCCCCCTTTCCCTCCTCTCCCCCCCTTTCCTCCTCTTACCCCCCTTTCCCCTCCCCCTCCTCTCTCCTCTTTCTGCCCCCTCTCCTCTCTTCCCCCTCTTCTCTCCACCCCTGCCCCTCCACTCACCCCCCCTTCCCCTCCTGTTTCCCCCCCTCCCCTTTCTCTCCCCCTCCTCTTCTTTCCCCCCATCTCTCCTGTAACAAAACTGATGATCACTTATTAGTTGCCTCCAATGGTGTGAGACTTGCTGATACAGACTCTTACATTAGATGTAGATCTGTTAGCCGTCTCACATGCAGGGAGCACAGAGTAAGTGCCAAGTACTTTGACACATTGGCGCTAGAACACACATGTTCCAATTGGTTGTGTTGGTGTCAATATAACGATATAAGGAGCTGGAATAAAAAGTCCTCATTGTGTTGTAGGGGTTTAAAGCAAATAAAAGGGAAGGGCAGTGGGAACAGCGCTAATGCAATAAAATTACAAAAATTAGTGACAATTAGACAACTAATATATATAAATGCACCCCTGAAATGTAGATGTGAAGGCTGGCAGGAAAGGGGTTAAAGCAAAGACACAGCAGCACTTTGTACAGGCTAAATAGGAATATGAGGGACCTTGCATTGGGGTGGGAAGAACAGTAACTTGTTTTAATGAGACATCGCGCTGTGTGTCTCTGAACAGACAGAGCGCTCACTAAGGGGCTTTCTGCAGAGCCTTGTGCTGGTAATACACAGTGACCCATCATGTTCCTAAGCACTGGGCTACAGTGGGGTCAGGGGTGTACTGCAGGGTTCATTGCAGAGCTCTTTGTACTGAGGGTTAGGGGATGTACTGCAGGGTTCATTGCAGAGCTCTCTGTACTGAGAGTTAGGGATGTACTGCAGGGTTCATTGCAGAGCTCTTTGTACTGAGGGTTAGGGATGTACTGCAGGGTTCATTGCAGAGCTCTTTGTACTGAGGGTTAGGGATGTACTGCAGGGTTCATTGCAGAGCTCTTTGTACTGAGGGTTAGGGGATGTACTGCAGGGTTCATTGCAGAGCTCTTTGTACTGAGGGGTCAGGGATGTACTGCAGGGTTCATTGCAGAGCTCTTTGTACTGAGGGTTAGGGGTGTACTGCAGGGTTCATTGCAGAGCTCTTTGTACTGAGGGTCAGGGATGTACTGCAGGTTCATTGCAGAGCTCTTTGTACTGAGGGTCAGGGATGTACTGCAGGGTTCATTGCAGAGCTCTTTGTACTGAGGGTCAGGGATGTACTGCAGGGTTCATTGCAGAGCTCTTTGTACTGAGGGTTAGGGGTGTACTGCAGGGTTCATTGCAGAGCTCTTTGTACTGAGGGTCAGGGATGTACTGCAGGGTTCATTGCAGAGCTCTTTGTACTGAGGGGTCAGGGATGTACTGCAGGGTTCATTATTCATTGCAGAGCTCTGTACTGAGGGTTAGGGATGTACTGCAGGGTTCATTGCAGAGCTCTGTACTGAGGGTTAGGGGTGTACTGCAGGGTTCATTGCAGAGCTCTTTGTACTGAGGGTTAGGGGTGTACTGCAGGGTTCATTGCAGAGCTCTTTGTACTGAGGGTTAGGGATGTACTGCAGGGTTCATTGCAGAGCTCTGTACTGAGGGTTAGGGATGTACTGCAGGGTTCATTGCAGAGCTTTTTGTACTGAGGTTAGAGATGTACTGCAGGGTTCATTGCAGAGCTCTTTGTACTGAAGGTACACATCGGGGGGGGGGGCAACTGCAGTCCTCAAGGTCAACAACTAAGCCACCTGTGCTGAAGCAGGGATATTCTGCTGTTGCCCTTGAGGGCTGGTGTAGGCCACTCCTGCTATACATCAACCTTCTATTATACAGATACATCTTACATAAGGTATGGTGGGTAAAATAAAGTGACAAAAACCCTCCACCGTATAGTATACAGCAAATGACAATATCACTGAGCACATTCACATGTCTCAGGCAGATCTGCAACCCTGCTTCCCCCCCCCCCCCCTTACCTCCCAGCATGCAGTGCTTCCACTGTTGCAAGGGATTCTGGGAAATCACATGCAAATGAGCACACAGTGTCACCTTTTGTTTCAAATCCATTATACAGATACCAACCCACTAAAAAGGGACATATGGACGTTGTTTTCTCTTAAACCCTCATTCAATACTCCGAGAAGGGGTGTAACCCCCAGTCACTGACGCATGAACTGGCACTCAGGTAAACAGAAGTTTACATATTGTTAACTGTGCATATTACTGCTAATCACTCGGGGGGTTCATTTTGTATTTGCTTTTTGTTCTTGGCGCCCGTCTGTTCTTTTCACGCCTTTCACATGTACGGCTTCTCCCTTTTCACCTCTCTCTCTGGCACTCTCTTGGTAGATGCGTTCCGTCCGCGCTTTTATTTCGCTCACTTTCACGCCCTGTCTTCCTCTCTGCTTCTCCCGGGATCTTCGTCCAAATGACTGATAACATGACGGATACACTGGCAGACACAAGGGGAAACCGAGACAGATTGCGATACATTATGTAGAGCCCCACCCCACCCCCAAACCCCAACTGGTCAGGTTTTATGGAAATCCCTGCTTCAGACTAGGCCACTGAGTCACCTGTGCTGAAGCTGGGATATCCTGAAAACCTGACTTGTTGAGGGGGCTTTAGGGCCGGAGCTGAGCACCCCTGATATAGACAAATATGGGAACTGAGAGTCGCACATAGTGGCCGACAACCTTGTACACCAACTTTGGGCCTTTTTCTATAAATACGCCAAAGCGGCCATTAGGCCTGTTTTGGGCCACAAATCCTCAGTGCGGTGTATGCGGATTTTTGCCCGAAAAACAACCCAGAAGACTGTTGGCGTATGTGGAATTAGGCCCTTTAAGGCAGCGGTGCGCAAACTGGGGGGCACGCCGGGAGATTTTTCTGGGGGGGGGGGGGGGGCGCGGGCTGTTGCAGAGGTCCCGCACACCTCCCCCAGGCATTTAAATTAAATGCCGGGGGGATCGCGTGAGGCCTCTGCAACAATAAACCTTAGCGGGATTCAGACGCTGTGACGCGTCTCCATGGCAACGCGCGGAGTCATGTGACGTCACTTGCGTCAAATGACGCCGCGGGTCACGTGACCCGACGTCACGTGACCCCATGACGCGACTAGAAGGTAGGAGGGGGGCACAGCTTCGGCACAGGCCAGGCAGGGGGCGCAGCTGGAAAAGTTTGCGCTCCCCTGCTTTAAGGGATGGAGACAAACTCACATAGGCTAAGAGACATTGGTAAAGGGGCTGATAGGCAGAATGACAGGTATCGTTGTATTCTGTGTCAGTGAGCGGCATAGCCATTTCAGTCAATAAAAGCCCATAAACTAAGAGACGTAGAGAAAGTGATACAATGTCCACCCGTTGCAAAAGTGGTACAAAGAAACCATCACCACTACGATAAAAACATCCCAAGGAAGTCGAGGTTTGCTTTCCTGCGATAAATCTGATTCTTCTTCGGCCCCCCGTATTGTCTCCGTTTTGCAGCTGAAAGACTTTGATAAATAACCGCCCCCCAGGACTAGAAGACAGAGACACATAAACGAATGGACCTACGGCAGGCAAATAGGCAGGCCGGGCCTCATCTTCAAAACGGCTTTAGCAGCTTATCTAATGTGGTCCAGGCTATCACCAACTCATGGATGTGGCCATTAGCCATTGACAAAGAGATTAGCAGGCACGTGGGCAAAGGGACGTACACAGTGATTGGCAGGTTGATAAATAGGCTGAAAGAATGACTTTGAAGGGAAGTCAGGAACAAACTAAATCAAAACATACAGGACCCCTATAAATTCATATTAAACCCCCAAAATAACCACAACATATATATATATATATGCGTATAAGTATCAAAGAGGAGTGCTACTGAGCATGGCTGAGCATGGCAATATATATTTAAAACCAGAGACAGAACATGAAACACAGACAGAGCTCAGTGCTACATCCAAAGACACCATTACACGGTACAGTGCCTATATATATATATATAGATAGATAGATAGATAGATAGATATCTTTTGAATAAAATGGTCTTCTAGTTTAACCCTTTAGCCAAAGTGTTGTGAGCCCTTGAGACGTGGTCGGCCTTGGAGGGGCTCAAGGGCTCACAACACTTTGACCAAAGGGTTAAACTAGAAGACCATTTTATTCAAAAGATATCTATCTATATCTATATATATATATATAGGCACTGTACCGTGTATGGGTGTCTTTGGATGTAGCACTGAGCTCTGTCTGTGTTTCATGTTCTGTCTCTGGTTTTACACAAACTAAATCAAGCAAGTAACCGTTTGCCATAATAACTCAGAGAGGGAGCGAGGGAGGTACGCGAGTCCTCCTTTGAGGTATATATATACCTGAGTACAGGCTCAAGTCATCTGTGTCCTCAAATCTCCATAGCAACAAACACAAACTGTCAGCTCATTTACACGAATGGCTTTTTTTCCGTTTGCATGGGGTGAAGTGAGGAGGGCGGGGCTCACAGTTTGGTTGTTTGCACAGAAACATTTATTTAATTTACTTTGTTTCGAACATACAAACAAACTACAAATGTCAGGGGTGCGGGGTGCGGGGTTCTTGCCAAATGTTGCCATCTGGGTAACCAGAGATTGCAGTGGATTTAGGGGACAGTTGGGCGTGATAAGTGCAAAATAATTATGATGTGGAAAATCCCCGTTATCTAGAATGAAACCAAAAAACAAACATGAACAACGTGTCATTAGTGTCCACACACCCACCATCCCGCTAGTGTCCACACACGCCCACCATCCCGCTAGTGTCCACACGCCCACCATCCCGCTAGTGTCCACACGCCCACCATCCCGCTAGTGTCCACACACGCCCACCATCCCGCTAGTGTCCACACGCCCACCATCCCGCTAGTGTCCACACGCCCACCATCCCGCTAGTGTCCACACGCCCACCATCCCGCTAGTGTCCACACGCCCACCATCCCGCTAGTGTCCACACGCCCACCATCCCGCTAGTGTCCACACGCCCACCATCCCGCTAGTGTCCACACGCCCACGATTCCGCTACAGTGTCCACATGCCCACCATCCCGCTAGTGTCCACACGCCCACCATCCCGCTAGTTTCCACACGCCCACCATCCCGCTAGTCTCCACACGCCCACCATCCCGCTAGTGTCCACACGCCCACCATCCCGCTAGTGTCCACACGCCCACCATCCCGCTAGTGTCCACACGCCCACCATCCCGCTAGTGTCCACACGCCCACCATCCCGCTAGTGTCCACACGCCCACCATACTGCTAGTGTCCACACACGCCCACCATCCCGCTAGTGTCCACACGCCCACCATCCCGCTAGTGTCCACACGCCCACCATCCCGCTAGTGTCCACACGCCCACCATCCCGCTAGTGTCCACACGCCCACCATCCCGCTAGTGTCCACACGCCCACCATCCCGCTAGTGTCCACACGCCCACCATCCCGCTAGTGTCCACACGCCCACGATTCCGCTACAGTGTCCACATGCCCACCATCCCGCTAGTGTCCACACGCCCACCATCCCGCTAGTTTCCACACGCCCACCATCCCGCTAGTCTCCACACGCCCACCATCCCGCTAGTGTCCACACGCCCACCATCCCGCTAGTGTCCACACGCCCACCATCCCGCTAGTGTCCACACGCCCACCATCCCGCTAGTGTCCACACGCCCACCGTCCAGCTAGTGTCCACACGCCCACCATCCCGCTACAGTGTCCACACGCCCACCATCCCGCTAGTGTCCACACGCCCACCATCCCGCTAGTGTCCACACGCCCACCATCCCGCTAGTGTCCACACGCCCACGATTCCGCTACAGTGTCCACACGCCCACCATCCCACTAGTGTCCACACGCCCACCATCCCGCTAGTGTCCACACGCCCACGATTCCGCTAGTGTCCACACGCCCACCATCCCGCTAGTGTCCACACGCCCACCGTCCCGCTAGTGTCCACACGCCCACCGTCCCGCTAGTGTCCACACGCCCACCGTCCCGCTAGTGTCCACACGCCCACCGTCCCGCTAGTGTCCACACGCCCACCATCCCGCTAGTGTCCACACGCCCACCATCCCGCTAGTGTCCACACGCCCACCATCCCGCTACAGTGTCCACACGCCCACCATCCCGCTACAGTGTCCACACGCCCACCATCCCGCTAGTGTCCACACGCCCACCATCCCGCTAGTGTCCACACGCCCACCATCACGCTAGTGTCCACACGCCCACCATCACGCTAGTGTCCACACGCCCACCATCCCGCTAGTGTCCACACGCCCACCATCCCGCTAGTGTCCACACGCCCACCATCCCGCTACAGTGTCCACACGCCCACCATCCCGCTACAGTGTCCACACGCCCACCATCCCGCTAGTGTCCACACGCCCACCATCCCGCTAGTGTCCACACGCCCACCATCCCGCTAGTGTCCACACGCCCACCATCCCGCTAGTGTCCACACGCCCACCATCCCGCTAGTGTCCACACGCCCACCATCCCGCTAGTGTCCACACGCCCACCATCCCGCTAGTGTCCACACGCCCACCATCCCGCTAGTGTCCACACGCCCACCGTCCCGCTAGTGTCCACACGCCCACCGTCCCGCTAGTGTCCACACGCCCACCGTCCCGCTAGTGTCCACACGCCCACCGTCCCGCTAGTGTCCACACGCCCACCGTCCCGCTAGTGTCCACACGCCCACCGTCCCGCTAGTGTCCACACGCCCACCGTCCCGCTAGTGTCCACACGCCCACCTTCCCGCTAGTATCCACACGCCCACCATCCCGCTAGTGTCCACACGCCCACCATCCCGCTAGTGTCCACACGCCCACCGTCCCGCTAGTGTCCACACGCCCACCGTCCCGCTAGTGTCCACACGCCCACCTTCCCGCTAGTGTCCACACGCCCACCGTCCCGCTAGTGTCCACACGCCCACCGTCCCGCTAGTGTCCACACGCCCACCGTCCCGCTAGTGTCCACACGCCCACCGTCCCGCTAGTGTCCACACGCCCACCGTCCCGCTAGTGTCCACACGCCCACCGTCCCGCTAGTGTCCACACGCCCACCATCCCGCTAGTGTCCACACGCCCACCGTCCCGCTAGTGTCCACACGCCCACCGTCCTGCTAGTGTCCACACGCCCACCGTCCCGCTAGTGTCCACACGCCCACCGTCCCGCTAGTGTCCACACGCCCACCGTCCCGCTAGTGTCCACACGCCCACCATCCCGCTAGTGTCCACACGCCCACCATCCCGCTAGTGTCCACACGCCCACCATCCCGCTAGTGTCCACACGCCCACCATCCCGCTAGTGTCCACACGCCCACCATCCCGCTAGTGTCCACACGCCCACCATCCCGCTAGTGTCCACACGCCCACGATTCCGCTACAGTGTCCACATGCCCACCATCCCGCTAGTGTCCACACGCCCACCATCCCGCTAGTTTCCACACGCCCACCATCCCGCTAGTCTCCACACGCCCACCATCCCGCTAGTGTCCACACGCCCACCATCCCGCTAGTGTCCACACGCCCACCATCCCGCTAGTGTCCACACGCCCACCATCCCGCTAGTGTCCACACGCCCACCGTCCAGCTAGTGTCCACACGCCCACCATCCCGCTACAGTGTCCACACGCCCACCATCCCGCTAGTGTCCACACGCCCACCATCCCGCTAGTGTCCACACGCCCACCATCCCGCTAGTGTCCACACGCCCACGATTCCGCTACAGTGTCCACACGCCCACCATCCCACTAGTGTCCACACGCCCACCATCCCGCTAGTGTCCACACGCCCACGATTCCGCTAGTGTCCACACGCCCACCATCCCGCTAGTGTCCACACGCCCACCGTCCCGCTAGTGTCCACACGCCCACCGTCCCGCTAGTGTCCACACGCCCACCGTCCCGCTAGTGTCCACACGCCCACCGTCCCGCTAGTGTCCACACGCCCACCATCCCGCTAGTGTCCACACGCCCACCATCCCGCTAGTGTCCACACGCCCACCATCCCGCTACAGTGTCCACACGCCCACCATCCCGCTACAGTGTCCACACGCCCACCATCCCGCTAGTGTCCACACGCCCACCATCCCGCTAGTGTCCACACGCCCACCATCACGCTAGTGTCCACACGCCCACCATCACGCTAGTGTCCACACGCCCACCATCCCGCTAGTGTCCACACGCCCACCATCCCGCTAGTGTCCACACGCCCACCATCCCGCTACAGTGTCCACACGCCCACCATCCCGCTACAGTGTCCACACGCCCACCATCCCGCTAGTGTCCACACGCCCACCATCCCGCTAGTGTCCACACGCCCACCATCCCGCTAGTGTCCACACGCCCACCATCCCGCTAGTGTCCACACGCCCACCATCCCGCTAGTGTCCACACGCCCACCATCCCGCTAGTGTCCACACGCCCACCATCCCGCTAGTGTCCACACGCCCACCATCCCGCTAGTGTCCACACGCCCACCGTCCCGCTAGTGTCCACACGCCCACCGTCCCGCTAGTGTCCACACGCCCACCGTCCCGCTAGTGTCCACACGCCCACCGTCCCGCTAGTGTCCACACGCCCACCGTCCCGCTAGTGTCCACACGCCCACCGTCCCGCTAGTGTCCACACGCCCACCGTCCCGCTAGTGTCCACACGCCCACCTTCCCGCTAGTATCCACACGCCCACCATCCCGCTAGTGTCCACACGCCCACCATCCCGCTAGTGTCCACACGCCCACCGTCCCGCTAGTGTCCACACGCCCACCGTCCCGCTAGTGTCCACACGCCCACCTTCCCGCTAGTGTCCACACGCCCACCGTCCCGCTAGTGTCCACACGCCCACCGTCCCGCTAGTGTCCACACGCCCACCGTCCCGCTAGTGTCCACACGCCCACCGTCCCGCTAGTGTCCACACGCCCACCGTCCCGCTAGTGTCCACACGCCCACCGTCCCGCTAGTGTCCACACGCCCACCATCCCGCTAGTGTCCACACGCCCACCGTCCCGCTAGTGTCCACACGCCCACCGTCCTGCTAGTGTCCACACGCCCACCGTCCCGCTAGTGTCCACACGCCCACCGTCCCGCTAGTGTCCACACGCCCACCGTCCCGCTAGTGTCCACACGCCCACCATCCCGCTAGTGTCCACACGCCCACCATCCCGCTAGTGTCCACACGCCCACCATCCCGCTAGTGTCCACACGCCCACCATGCTCGTTAAGCTCTTGACCACATTGCCGCTGAGCATGGCAGCCATGCACGGGCCCATTTGGACCTCCCTGGTTCTGCAGTTGCATGATCTAGTATAGGGGTGGCCAGCTCCAGTCCTCAAAAGCTACCAACAGGTTTCCAGGATGTCCCTGCTTCAGCACAGGTGGCTCAGTCAAAGTCTAATTATCATATCCTAGGGAAAAAAATATAATATGTTTTGAAGCAGGGATATCCTGAAAACCTGACCTGTTGCGGGGGAGGGGAATCTTGAGGACTGGAGTTGAGCAGCACTGCTTTAGATAACAGGACAGGTTGTTTTTGTACTTGTAATTACAGCATTAGTTGGGGTACTTATAGGAACCAGTCGGGGGGGGGGAGAGGAGGGGGAGCAGTCCTGGGGCCCCCGTGGGTCTAGGTGCACCACCATCTCCCCACATGTCATTGAGCTGCAGGACTCAGACAGAGGGAGAAATCCCTTCCTCTCTGCTGAGCACGGAGTGGGCGGGGCTTCTAAACAGTGGGCGGGGCCTCCGGGAGGAATGCAGGTGGCTGAGACAGGTGTGAAGGGGCGGGGCTGCTGTCAGTGGGCGGGGCCAAAGCATCTGGCTGAGACAGGTGAGAGGGAAGGGGGCTTCAGTCAGTGGACAGGGCTGGGGCATGTGACTGAGACAGGTGAGAGGGAAGGGGGCTTCAGTCAGTGGGCAGGGCTGGGGCATGTGACTGAGACAGGTGAGAGGGAAGGGGGCTTCAGTTAGTGGGCAGGGCCGAAGCATCTGGCTTAGAGAGGTGAGAGGGAAGGGGGCTTCAGTCAGTGGGCGGGGCTGGGGCATGTGACTGAGACAGGTGAGAGGGAAGGGGGCTTCAGTCAGTGGGCAGGGCTGGGGCATGTGACTGAGACAGGTGAGAGGGAAGGGGCTTCAGTCAGTGGGCAGGGCTGGGGCATGTGACTGAGACAGGTGAGAGGGAAGGGGGCTTCAGTCAGTGGGCAGGGCTGGGGCATGTGTCTGAGACAGGTGAGAGGGAAGGGGGCTTCAGTCAGTGGGCAGGGCTGGGGCATGTGACTGAGACAGGTGAGAGGGAAGGGGGCTTCAGTCAGTGGGCAGGGCTGGGGCATGTGACTGAGACAGGTGAGAGGGAAGGGGGCTTCAGTCAGTGGGCAGGGCTGGGGCATGTGACTGAGACAGGTGAGAGGGAAGGGGGCTTCAGTCAGTGGGCGGGGCTGGGGCATGTGACTGAGACAGGTGAGAGGGAAGGGGGCATCAGTCAGTGGGCAGGGCTGGGGCATGTGACTGAGACAGGTGAGAGGGAAGGGGGCTTCAGTCAGTGGGCAGGGCTGGGGCATGTGACTGAGACAGGTGAGAGGGAAGGGGCTTCAGTCAGTGGGCAGGGCTGGGGCATGTGACTGAGACAGGTGAGAGGGAAGGGGGCTTCAGTCAGTGGGCAGGGCTGGGGCATGTGTCTGAGAAAGGTGAGAGGGAAGGGGGCTTCAGTCAGTGGACAGGGCTGGGGCATGTGTCTGAGACAGGTGAGAGGGAAGGGGGCTTCTGTCAGTGGGCAGGGCTGGGGCATGTGTCTGAGACAGGTGAGAGGGAAGGGGCTTCAGTCAGTGGGCGGGGCTGGGGCATGTGACTGAGACAGGTGAGAGGGAAGGGGGCTTCAGTCAGTGGGCAGGGCTGGGGCATGTGTCTGAGACAGGTGAGAGGGAAGGGGCTCCAGTCAGTGGGCGGGGCTGGGGCATGGGACTGAGACAGGTGAGAGGGAAGGGGGCTTCAGTCAGTGGGCAGGGCTGGGGCATGTGTCTGAGACAGGTGAGAGGGAAGGGGGCTTCAGTCAGTGGGCAGGGCTGGGGCATGTGACTGAGACAGGTGAGAGGGAAGGGGGCTTCAGTCAGTGGGCAGGGCTGGGGCATGTGTCTGAGACAGGTGAGAGGGAAGGGGGCTTTAATCAGTGGGCAGGGCTGAGGCATGTGACTGAGATAGGTGAGAGGGAAGGGTGCTTCAGTCAGTGGGCAGGGCTGGGGCATGTGTCTGAGACAGGTGAGAGGGAAGGGGGCTTCAGTCAGTGGGCAGGGCTGAGGCATGTGACTGAGACAGGTGAGAGGGAAGGGGGCTTCAGTCAGTGGGCGGGGCTGGGGCATGTGTCTGAGACAGGTGAGAGGGAAGGGGGCTTCAGTCAGTGGGCAGGGCTGAGGCATGTGACTGAGACAGGTGAGAGGGAAGGGGGCTTCAGTCAGTGGGCGGGGCTGGGGCATGTGTCTGAGACAGGTGAGAGGGAAGGGGGCTTCAGTCAGTGGGCAGGGCTGAGGCATGTGACTGAGACAGGTGAGAGGGAAGGGGGCTTCAGTCAGTGGGCGGGGCTGGGGCATGTGTCTGAGACAGGTGAGAGGGAAGGGGGCTTCAGTCAGTGGGCAGGGCTGGGGCATGTGTCTGACAGGTGAGGGAAGGGGGCTTCAGTCAGTGGGCAGGACTGGGGCATGTGTCTGAGACAGGTGAGAGGGAAGGGGGCTTCAGTCAGTGGGCAGGGCTGAGGCATGTGACTGAGACAGGTGAGAGGGAAGGGGGCTTCAGTCAGTGGGCAGGGCTGGGGCATGTGACTGAGACAGGTGGGGGGGAGAGAGAGAGACATGCTGGGGGGAAGGAGAGAGAGACATGCTGGGGGGAAGGAGAGAGAGACATGCTGGGGGGAAGGAGAGAGAGACATGCTGGGGGGTGGGAGAGAGAGACATGCTGGGGGGAAGGAGAGAGAGACATGCTGGGGGGTGGGAGAGAGAGACATGCTGGGGGGAAGGAGAGAGAGACATGCTGGGGGGAAGGAGAGAGAGATGCTGGGGGGAAGGAGAGAGAGACATGCTGGGGGGAAGGAGAGAGAGACATGCTGGGGGGTGGGAGAGAGAGACATGCTGGGGGGAAGGAGAGAGATACATGCTGGGGGGAAGGAGAGAGAGACATGCTGGGGGTGGGAGAGAGAGACATGCTGGGGGGAAGGAGAGAGAGACATGCTGGGGGGTGGGAGAGAGAGACATGCTGGGGGAAGGAGAGATGCTGGGGGGAAGGAGAGAGAGACATGCTGGGGGGTGGGAGAGAGAGACATGCTGGGGGGGAAGGAGAGAGAGACATGCTGGGGGGGAAGGAGAGAGAGACATGCTGGGGGGAAGGAGAGAGAGACATGCTGGGGGGTGGGAGAGAGAGACATGCTGGGGGGAAGGAGAGAGAGACATGCTGGGGGGAAGAAGAGAGAGACATACTGGGGGGAAGGAGAGAGAGACATGCTGGGGGGAAGGAGAGAGAGACATGCTGGGGGGTGGGAGAGAGAGACATGCTGGGGGGAAGGAGAGAGAGACATGCTGGGGGGAAGAAGAGAGAGACATACTGGGGGGAAGGAGAGAGAGACATACTGGGGGGAAGGAGAGAGAGACATGCTGCGGGGAAGAAGAGAGAGACATACTGGGGGGAAGGAGAGAGAGACATACTGGGGGGTGGGAGAGAGAGACATGCTGGGGGAAGGAGAGAGAGACATGCTGGGGGGAAGGAGAGAGAGACATGCTGGGGGGTGGGAGAGAGAGACATGCTGGGGGGAAGGAGAGAGAGACATGCTGGGGGGAAGGAGAGAGAGACATGCTGGGGGGAAGGAGAGAGAGACATGCTGGGGGGTGGGAGAGAGAGAGACATGCTGGGGGGAAGGAGAGAGAGACATGCTGGGGGGAAGAAGAGAGAGACATACTGGGGGGAAGGAGAGAGAGACATACTGGGGGGGAAGGCGAGAGAGACATGCTGGGGGGAAGAAGAGAGAGACATACTGGGGGGAAGGAGAGAGAGACATGCTGGGGGGAAGAAGAGAGAGACATACTGGGGGGAAGGAGAGAGAGACATACTGGGGGGAAGGAGAGAGAGACATACTGGGGGGAAGAAGAGAGAGACATACTGGGGGGAAGGAGAGAGAGACATGCTGGGGGGAAGAAGAGAGAGACATACTGGGGGGAAGGAGAGAGAGACATACTGGGGGGAAGGAGAGAGAGAGACATACTGGGGGGAAGAAGAGAGAGACATACTGGGGGGAAGGAGAGAGAGACATACTGGGGGGAAGGAGAGAGAGACATGCTGGGGGAAAGAAGAGAGAGACATACTGGGGGGAAGGAGAGAGAGACATGCTGGGGGGAAGAAGAGAGAGACATACTGGGGGGAAGGAGAGAGAGACATACTGGGGGGAAGGAGAGAGAGACATGCTGGGGGAAGAAGAGAGAGACATACTGGGGGGAAGGAGAGAGAGACATACTGGGGGGAAGGAGAGAGAGAGACATACTGGGGGGAAGGAGAGAGAGACATGCTGGGGGAAAGAAGAGAGAGACATACTGGGGGGAAGGAGAGAGAGACATGCTGGGGGGAAGAAGAGAGAGACATACTGGGGGGAAGGAGAGAGAGACATACTGGGGGGAAGGAGAGAGAGACATGCTGGGGGGAAGAAGAGAGAGAAATACTGGGGGGAAGGAGAGAGAGACATACTGGGGGGAAGGAGAGAGAGACATACTGGGGGGAAGGAGAGAGAGACATGCTGGGGGGAAGAAGAGAGAGACATACTGGGGGGAAGGAGAGAGAGACATGCTGGGGGGAAGAAGAGAGAGACATACTGGGGAAGTATGTACCCACAGAGGGCTCTTTATGAAGGGAATGTGTACATTGTATGTGTGTGTATATATATATATGTGTGTGCGTGTGTGTATATATATATATATATATATGTATATACCCCCCGATGGAGTACGTGCGAAACAGGTTGAGGTATTGATGCTAGCCTTAGCATATATCACGTCGTCCCGTTCGGCTTGTGCCCTCGCTGTTGTCCGTTTGGAGTTGTGGTCCGGGAACCCAGTGCACCATGTCCTGCATGAATTACAGCTATGGACTCATTCCTTTCTGGATCTTCATGCAACCTCCCTGGTGAAGGGGCCCAGAGGTGGCACCGAAACGTTGGATACTTTTGGATATGGATTAAATTCACTTTTTATTTTTTTCATCTACCTGTAGTGCTGTCTCCTTCCCTGGTCATTTGATTTTGGGGAAGTATCTTTTTTATACTCTTTATGATGCGTGCACGTGCCAATTGTGAGCTAATTGTTTTGTTTATATGGTGTGCTTTCTCTCCCCTTTTTTGGGTGTATGTATGTGTGTGTGTGTGTGTGTATATAATATATTAAAAAAAAAATACTTGTGAGCACATTCACATGTCTTAAGACAGGTCTGCAACCCTGCCTTTCACCATTATCACCTAACATACAGTGCTTCCCACTGCAGTAAGGGATTCTGGGAAATGACGTGCAAATGAGCACAAAGTGCCACATATATATATATATAATCAGAGACAGACAGATATATATTTGGTATTTTAAGTGGATTTTCATGTCATTTCTTTAGTTTGGATCTCACCTCTTGCTGCCATCTGCCCCCATATAATGTTAACTTTTTCTATTCCAGCTATTCTCCTCTTTATTTTTTCCTTTTTGTTTATTACGGGCATTGTTGCTACATTGGCGGCAGCAGCAGCAGCAGCAGCAGCAGCAGCAGCAGCAGCAGCAGCAGCAGCAGCAGCAGCAGCAGCAGCAGCAGATCTGTAGTGATGGGATGAGATTTTCTGCAGGAGAGCAGCACAACAGACAATGAAAGTTTGGTGATTACTAGCGGCAGGAGCTAAATAGCCCTGTAACTGGTATGAAGGTTAATTCATGGTCTACTACACACAGAAAATATGATAGGTTTGTCAGACAGGAAAAGCACGGAGAGAAAAGGAGGTGGAGAATATAAGCTAATTCGCAGCCAGGGGCTGATGTGCAGCAGAAAATAAACACACACACTTGCATATACACACAATGACAGTGCTGCTACAGCATCTCGGCTACACGTTGTGTCTTCCCCTCTTAGCACTCGCACCGCACAAAGACACAGTCACAGTTGCATCGCACAAATGCAACGCCGCTTGTATTTGTGACAAAAATGTTTTATTTTGCAATAATTGTGTGGAATTTTGGTGGCACGAATACATGTTCCCGGAGTTCATTCCTGCATTCGTGTAGGTGGCTTGCATGCCAATCTCGTGAGCTGGCACCTTTGTGCCTTACTAACTCCTTGTTGGATAGATTGTGAAGCTCCCAGAAGTGCTACCCCCAGCACAGACTCAACGACCACAGGGGATTCTCAATGAAACTAAACAGTGTACACACCCAAACCTGTCCGGACTTTACCAGACTTAAAGCAGCAGTCCACGCTGCTGTTTTTTATTTTTGTATTATTATTATTTTCCCCTTTTAATATGTGCATCAATACAATCTACACAATGATAAATAATTAGCTAAGTTGCCGATCGATCTGTTCTCCTGTGATCGATCGGTGAAGATTCAGCACTAGGGTTCACTAAATGGCTTTCAGTGCAGCAGAAGAGGACCAAAGATGCAAAGTTCTGTGGGGAAGATCATGGGACCAGGCAGTCACTAGATACAATTGGTGCACTGCTAGAGAGAGGGCAGGGCTCAAAAAGGGGTGTGCCAGAGCCTGTTTCAGAAGAGGAAGGGGATGTGACTTTGTACATGGTTGCTATAGAAACAAAAAATGCTTGTTACATTATAATACATTAAAAATGCAATTCAGAGTTTAAAAAAAAACACACAAGTAGGATATTACTTGGTCTGCAGCTTTAAACTAATGCTGTATTTCAGGTGTTCATAGATCATGAGAGTACAGGACACTGAAATAGTATCAGGGCTTGGGGTGAGAGCAGGAAGTGGCTATTATCAGTGGGGACCTTTCCCTCCATTTCAAAAGTCCCTGAGGGTTAATTAGTGGTTATTGTACCATGTAAAATACAAGGTGGGGACACGTGGCCCGCAGCAGCATGGAGGCAGAGTACGGCAGCTGTGAGGGAACACACTTTTCCACGTGGGTGGCTGCATAGAGCGCCTTTTTATTCTCGTTGCTCAGGTAACTGTTGTGTAAGACCACTGAAGTCACATTATGCCGGCGGAAACAAAAATAACTATTACCGTGACATGACTAACCTTTAAGAAATGAGGTCTGACTGATCGCTCAGCCCAGGGATGGCCGGCCACACAGCAGCAGGCCTGAGGACTCTGAGCTACCAGGAGAGGGAACCCCTAAACTTTGACCAAAACAAGATGGCCAACTGGCTTAGTCTTCGACTGATTGAGCCACCTGTGCTGAAGCAGGGATATCCTGAAAACCTGACCTATTGGTAGACCTTGAGGACTGGTGTTGGCTACCAATGGATTAGCTGTACTCCGAGCCCTCGGAGAAGTCGGAGCAGGTGTGACCCAGTTGGGAGAGAGGACCCGTGAGCTTCTTAACAAACTGGATGAAGGAACGGAAGCTCACCACGAGCTGGTCCAGGAGCTGGCGAACGTCAAGCGGTCGCTCGGAGAGGTCATGGAGCAAGATGAAGATAACGACGACCACTCCCGCCGAAATACCATTCTTATCCGCAACGTTACGGAGGTGGTTGCAAATATTGGGGAACACCTTGCCTGCTTTTTTTAAAGGGGTGTATCCCCTAATCTTCTGCTTCTTGACAGAGCGCATAGGGTGTGAAGGCCAAGAGCTATGGGCTTTTGATAATCCGAGGGACATCATTGTTTGCCTCCATTGCATTAAAATGAAACGAGCTATACGGCCTGCCACAAGGAATCATCCTTTTTATGTTGCGATGGATGTGGTTAAACTACTTTTATTTGCTGACCTATCAAACCCTTCAAAAAAAGTTGAAATCTTTAAGCAAGTGACAGAGGCCCTTCAGAGCAATAATATTAAATATTAATGGGGGTTTTCCTTTAAACTAAGTGTAGCTAAAACGGTTCACAACTTATCATCGAGGATTCTGCAGAGGCAGAAATCTTCCTCCACCCCGTGGACCTCCATCCAAATACCCAGCGATCCTCGACCAATAACAACCTGAAACCCCCAAATTCTGACACCTATCTGGACCAGAGTGAGCTCGGGAAAGAACTCTCCCTCGGCCTCCTCTTAATCCTTCCGTGACCAGGATTCTGAGACGAACACCCTCTTAGCTCCCAGAGATGCACGGCCTCCTCTTAGCTCCCAGAGATGCACGGCCTCCTCTTAGCTCCCAGAGATGCACGGCCTCCTCTTAGCTCCCAGAGATGCACGGCCTCCTCCTGTCCTGGCCCTGATGCAGGCGGGCCCATATGAGGTTCTGTAGAACTTGTTGGTTCCCTGGAGGGCCCAGATACTGCTTCCCTACATTAGGGAACATAAAATATAAGGACTTATGTATGCGTTGGTTTAATTTCTTCAGTGAAGGTTATAAATGTCTCATTATATGGTAATAATTAACCTTTCTTTTTTTTCTCTCCATGTTCTTGTGTTCATTTCCTACTAAGTGTTCCTCGTTCAATGATGGTTGTAACGGTGTAAAATATTATCCACAGTTAATTCTTCTTAAGTATACCATACTCATCTAGCGTTTAGTCTTGCAATCTGCTAAGCAAGTTTAATTTTTAGGTAACTGGGAAGCACGCCAACCCCACCCTCTGCAAAATAATGACGGGTTTGACTTCTTCCCCCACCTTCTTTCCCCCCTGCTACTCTCTCTCTCCCCCATTTTATCTCTCTATCGCCCCCCCCTCCTCTCTCCTCTCTCTCTCTCTCTCTCTCTCTCTCTCTCTCTCTCTCTCTCTCTCTCTCTCTCTCTCTCTCTCTCTCTCTCTCTCTCTCTCTCTCTCTCTCATCTCTTTCATTTAATACCTTATGATGTCATCAATTCTCTGCCTCTCCAACCAGCATTCTTGCTTTCCCCTCACATGTCAACTGACTCTCACGTTTGTTTCTTTCTTTGTCTGCTTCCTGTCTAACCTTTATAGCTATCTGACTCTGTATCTGCCACCAGGCTATGTGCATTATGATGTCACCGATGAGCTATATCTGACAGAGGGGCGGACAGAATCATTTTATAATATAGAGAGATATGTTTATTAAAGCTACCATCTCTATTCATTATCAACACCCGTACCCCCCTCAGACAGGCGGACCTCGAAGTCCTGGTTGCCCTTACTGAAAGCAGAGATATGACTTACCTGTGGAACAGTTTACCTTAACCCCGGTTGGTTTGATATGTTACTGTCATAGGATAATTCTATTCGTAGTCACTGCCCAAGTTCTGTTATCTAGTGAAGAGTTTTAACTACTGTACTACTCAGCAGTTTCTAGCGTTTGGCAGGCTAACCTAGTCCAAGTTTAGACTTTGATCCCAATTTGTCAAATTTATACACCTAGCATCAGGTTTCATATCTTGATATGTTTTTTAAAAAAAAACAAAAACATTTTATTATGTTTATTAAAGTAAGCGTGTTTATTTTCACTGATAGTTTTGTAACTCTGTACTGTGGAGGGTTTTTGACACTTTTTTACTCGCCATAACTTGTTTAATACCTGGTTATACCCACATACCAGCTTCACGTTGCACAGCCAGCAACCAACCTCGCACTGATGAGACCCAAAAGGTCATAAACAGCCGTCTGTGAGTAGGGTTTCTGGCTCTGCACTTTAACCCAGGCGGTGCTGAAAAGCTGTGTGATATGGCGGGTGTAAGTTTATAGGGGTCCATGTCAAAATGGATTAAGATGTAAAGAGTGGCACGCTGTGCTCATTTGCATGTCATTACCCAGAATCCCTGGTTGCAGTGGAAGCACTGTATAATGGGAAGCACTCTATAATGGGGTGAAAGGCAGGGTTGCAGACCTGTATGAGACGTGTGATATTTGTACTTACTGTACTCAGTTGGTGGGGCTGCAGCTTTATTTCTCAATCCCACCTTTTAATATTAATATGCCTCGGGTGCTGCGGTTCGCAGGCCCTTCTTCTTCCTGTGGCTAGTACTGCATTGATAAGGCATGTTTCACAAGTGTGTTTGCCAACCAGTATCCAAATGGGATATCCTGTGCATTGGGGTTGGGCCTGTGTTTGCTTCACATTTTCTTACCATGGGTTGACGCTCTTGGGCTGAGCCCATAGAAACTCCAGCCGTCCGGGGGGGTGTCTGGGGGTCGGGCCAGTGACGTCATGGAGCTGGTTCGGCCTCATTGGGCGAACCGCTCACGTGACCGGCCCTCCGCTCCCGTGAGCGCTTAAACTAAAAAAAAAATGTCGGCTATGCCTCCGCACGCCTGCGGAAGCGTGCGCGAGCCCCTGCTAAAGCCGCTCTCATTGCGGCTGCAGGGGCTCACTGGCAAGCGTGAGCGCGGGTCAGCGTATAAGCGCTGACCATGCCCGCGGCCTAACCCTTGATCTCTTCAAACATCCCAGGATACGTTTTGTTTTTGAGTAATTGTATTTTGTTTTGCCTACTGTGTAATGCGGCAGGCATATACCTGTAAGGGTTCATCTTAAAATGGACATGAAGCAAAAGGTGACAGTGTGCTCATTTGCACGTCATTACCCAGAATCCCTTGCTGCAGTGGAAGCGCTGCATGCTGGGAGATAATGGGGAAAAGCAGGGCTGCAGACCTGCCTGAGACATGTGAATGGGCTCAGTGATATTTTTATTTGTTCTAATTTCTTTTAACATTTTAAACAAAATCATTTTGACCACTTATTACCTATCCTTGTTCTTCCTTGTTTTTTTACTTTTATCTTTCTTCCTCACAATGCAGATAAGGGCAACTAATGTCAGGTGCCTATGCATCTTTAAATTACATTTGACGTGTAACCTTGACCTTATGTCTTCTATTAAGATACTTTCACATCCTGTAACATTGTAGGTTTTAGGAGTCCCTGCAAGAGACGGTTAGCTTACAAAAGTTGTAATGCAGATATAATATTTTAATGCTATCACGCACTTATTATAGAAACGCTCTTATAACTCCGTTGGTCCCCTATGGACAGACCATGTACGTGAGGGTCGGCACACCAGTGATACTTTTATGGATATCCCTGCTTCAGCACAGGTGGTGAAGTCGAAGACTGAGCCACTGTTTTGAGCCACCTGTGCTGAAGCAGGGATAGCCATAAAACCTGGCCTGTTGGTGGCCCTTGAGGACTGAGTTTGGGACCCCTGCTGTCCGTCATGGCATTATGCTAATCTTGTAGGGATAAATGACGGGGGTGCTGACTGCGATCTGCTAGGAGGGCTGCCTTCCGTCGGTGTCACCGCAATGACATACAGATCATGTGATCGTGACGTGCCGGAGGGGGCAGGACCACGGAGATGGCAGGACCCTCTGGCACTGAGGGGTCTAATCCAGGAGTGGCCAACTCCAGTCCCTAAGGGCCACCAACAGGTCAGATTTTCAAGATACCCATGCTTCAGCACAGGTTGCTCAGTCATTCTGAAAAGGTAGAGCTGGTGCGTCTGCATGTTTAAATCCCATGGAGGAGAGGGTGCTGACGTTAACTTTACAGGTATTTATCTCAGAAACCAGCGTGTCCCCAGAGCTAAAATTCAGATCTGGCAATCCTCTTCTTCCCATCCATGTAAATAAAATAGCGGTGGAGGAGGGGAGAGGGCGGGGGGGGGGGGGTTAGGACCAAAAAAATATAGCAGGGGGGACTGGTCCTTTAAGGACCTACAACTAGTGGATGTTTGGATGAGACTGCATCCTCTGAATGAAGACTTCACCTTTTTCTTCGCACCCCATAAAAATCATATTCTCATATTGATTTCTTTTTAGTTAATGCTAAAATGATTTTCCAGGTCACACAAGAGAGCATTCATGATATTACATGGCCTGGCCAGGACATGAGAGATAGATGCGTTGATAACTTTGCTTTCCCAGTGTCTGCCCGCCAAGTTCCAAGTCTCTTTTGTGTGTCCCAGAAGTCTTGAAACATTTTGGGGGGGGGAGTTTAATAGCACCCCTGATACCTCTTTGCCCGTTCTCTGGGAATCTCTGGGAATCTCAGGAAGGAGTAATCCGAGGACTATCAGCATCTCCTCTGTTCTTAATGCAACCATAACCCCCCCCCCCCCCCCCCCCAAATGTTGTACAGCTTTACAATGAGTGGAGTTAGTCCATACCATATGTACAGAAGTCACAGGTAGTGTACACGTAATGCTTCATATTATACCAGTGTGACTTGCCCTTATCATCTGGGTGTGTGTGATGGCAGCTTTCCATGGGCTATAACGTAAACATACGTATCGGCGCAGTCTTCCTAATGCATTCTGTTCATGGGGTGTTTTGCAACTTTCATGTCCTGTTGCAAAAGAGACTTGGAGATTTGGGAGCTGGTAACTGAAACTGATTACTAATGCTAAAAGAAAGGCAAAGATTTAACCAGGACAATCAAGTTTGACCAGTTTTTTTTTACATTTTTTATTTGAAGAAACAAAACAAAACAAAAAACGCAACGACCATAATTGTGTGTTTGTTTGCTGGTTGCTGGACGCCTCTGCCAGAATCTGCGTGCCAAGCCTCGGAAGCTGGAGCCACATTTTTGAGCAGGATTTTGGGTACTCCCTGACATTGATCTGAGTTATTTGGGGATGTATCAGAGGGAAGAGGTGAAGGAAAGGGAGATTGATGTTCCAGAGGCTTCTAACAAGGGTGTATGGTATGGTAACATCACGTTCTGTTTCCTGGATGTATTTGTTTGACCAAGTATTGTAGGGACTTTCCTCATTTCTAGTACAATACTTTGTGTCTGCGTTGGTGAACAATCCTCTTTATATATGGAGTGTTGAAGAGAGAAAAGCAGCAATATGTCGACATTAGAGTGGTGAAGGCGGGTGTGAAGTGTTTTCATTAGAAGTAATGTTACAAGGCACATTCAAAGGCTATCACTAAATCTCATTGGCAAAAGGGTGAAGTCAGCACAAATTGCATAACCATTTCTGTTGTTTTTCCCTTTCGTATTGGATCAAGTTTGGTTATTGGATATACAGGAGTACTAGACTTGAGTACTGAAATAACATTTGTAATGAACGTACTGTGTCATTTCATTAGATATTGTTTGTGTACATGTGTTATGTTGCAGTATATGGCTCTGCTTTAAACCCGAGTCCCCTGGGCTCACGCCACTGATATAGCTCTCTCCAGCTGCCTGACGTAGCATTGCTGCGGAGGTCTGTAGGGCCATTGACCGCGTTGTTATCTGTGAGGAGAGAAACACAGGAGAAATGCTGAGCACTACATACGGGGGGCATGGTAGAGAAGCCAGACTGAGATCTGGGTGGGGGATTAGAATACAGGGGGACGTATCAATCTTTGAGGAATGGGCTGCTGGAACTGTATTGGAGCTGCACTTCCGGGTCACATTCAGTATTACTTACGGTTATCACTGAAAGAAGGGGAAATCTTGCAAGTTCGGCAGCAATGGGTCCAGCGGCTGACTCGGGATTGGCATAGACAGAAAACCTGTTTGGTTTAGTGCTGCTTGCTCATGGCATTGACCTTTAGGGGAAAACAGCAGAGAAAAACATTGCAAGTTCTTTCGCTCTCCTCCACTCCTGCTTTCAAACCCCAGTGTGGCAGGCGGGTGATACAGGGGCTGTGCCATTCTCTGTCTCTCAGTGACCATGTGCACTATCCATACCCATTGCAGTGCAGCTGGTTTACCAGTCAACGTAATGTGTGGGTAGTGGGCTTTTGTAAATACATAAAGCGTATAATACAGGTTCTGTGCTAATTTCTTGATCGGGTGTAATATGGGGCTGTGCGTGAGTCTAGCTAATTATATATTTTGTTATCCAACGCTGTCAATGTACACAGCACATAATTTGCCGGCACAATACATTCCTGCCCCAAGGAGCTGACAATCTAATTGTGGATGCCTGAGGCACAGAGAGATTAAAGGCGACTTGCCCAAGGTCACAACGAGAGCAGACACTGGGATTCAAAGCCAGTTTGACCACATGAAAGGCAGTGTTCTTGCCACTAAGTTACTCCTCCATCCCCATGTCATAATAAAAGGATCTATGAAGAGCTATAGGTGAAGGTTAATGGTACTGAGGGTATGCCGAGATCTATATCAGGGGGGCCCAACTTCAGTCCTCAAGACCACCCAACAGGTCAAGTTTTCAGGATATCCCTGCTTCAGCACAGGTGGCTCAATCCATGTCAATCACCCGGTGTGGCACAAGAGCAGCGGTGGGCAACTCCAGTCCTCAAGGGCCACTAATAGGTCAGATTGTAATCATATCCCTGCTTCAGCCACCCGTGCTGAAGCTGGGATATCTTTAAAACCTGACCTGGTGGTGGGGGAGGGGGGGGAATTGAGGACTGGAGTCCTGCTCCTGATGAAGGATATTATACAAGGATCATGTCTAAAAGAGTTCAGATGAGGTTGTCATGTGGAAATTGGTAGAGTATATTATATGTAAAGGTTGCAGTGCAGTGCTTCAATAAACTGTTGTTACACATAGTGGATGTGCTGATCACTTTTGTGTATTGGGGGTGTGATACAGAGCCCTGAAAAAGAGGGGGGGAGAGGGGTGTTTTGTGCAGAAACAAAACTGTCACATTCAGATAAGTAGGTAAAGAAACAGAGCCATTCAAGGTTTTCTGCTTCGTTTTTACTGAAACGGAAAGATGTGTGTTTTTTTGGGTCTTCAATTTCGCATTGGAGAATTTTATAATTTAGTAATTAAAATCTCTGATAGGCTTTAGAAATTGCAGCTAATTGAATTTAATGGGAAGATGATTTTCAATTTTATTTGATTACCGGGACCCCTGGCATTGGCATTTATGGGAAAAAAATGGAGAACGCACTGTGTGGGCTGGGATGGCAGAATTGAATTGGGGGTAATCTGATTTTCTCATCATGACATTCACTATAATTTTCCTATAATTTTCCATTAGATATCTAGTTTACAAATACTCACTAAGAAGCCTAGAGAAAGGAGACTGCCAGCTAACAGGATTATAGAGACGGAGCAGCCAGTGTGCCAACTGCACTAATGCAAACTCTCTGCCACGCCTTAGTACACAAAGATAGAGCAGCTAACACACATGCACAAACTGGCACACACGGCTAAAACACGTTATAGGACAGCACACAGAGCTCAGGAATATACATACAGAGAATGCACATTCAGGTGCAGCGTGTGACATTGTTTCCCCAGATAACACAACATTGTTTAGCATTTATAATGTCACCGAGTTTTGTAAGATTTCAATGGCAGTGTTGTTGCAGAATATCACAAGTCCAGGGCCCCCCACCCGGGAACGTGTGTGAGTTGTGTGAGGCACCTCTGGAGCAGTGGGGGGGACGGACGTTAGGGAAGGAGTCTGACGTCGGTGTGAAGTCGGACTGGTTTAGGAAGGTGTCTCGGGGGCTCCCAGCACCGTGAGACTTCCCTCATGCCACAGGAACATGTGAGAGACAGCCCTAATGCGGGAGACTTGTCATGGATGTATGTTCCACCAGCGGGAAAAATGAAGCCCACTACATCAGTACATATCTCGTAAGCTGTTGATTGTAAGTTGTTATGATTTTGACACAACATTGAGAGTATTGAGTATTAAGAGGTACTAGAAAATTGTAGAGCGTTGTGAGGGATTTGAAAGTGTGCGAGCCACGACTGTGCGACAATGTGAGCTCTCCAAGTACTCAATAAAAGAGCTTGGATGAATTGGGCAGGGTGAGATATGGCCGCCTTTGGGTAATGTTGTACCTGGTGGCATTGAGCGTGGCAATAGACACAGTAGCTGGGAGAAGTAGTATAGTGATAGCTAGAAGCATTGGTGGAGTGATTTTTGATACTAGAAAAAGTAGTAACATTTGTCCCAAATCCTCGAGCCTACAGGCATTACGCCCTTCCTTTGTATTGGCATTAAGCCAGCCGTACTTTGCGTACCATCTATTCTCTGACTCACATCAATTTCCATACTTAAATAAGAGAGAGAGCCTTGTTTGATGTTGTTACTGTGAATATCCAGGACACTCCACCATCAACGGGATTGATGGTTTCCTTCATTGGCCACGTACATTAGGGGCAGGTGCAGTGGTCCAAGCCGAATAAGTAATGACTTGTAGTGGCTTTATGTTCGGATAGCTTCATGGTCGGGCCCACCGCTTATTTGTAGACTTGTGTAGCTGACGACAGTTTTGTCCATCCATTATCTCTTTCATCTCTCTGGGTTGTAGACGGACACAAATTCTCTTCATAAAAGTTGCCGGTGTCCTTTGTGGAAAGAATTCCCCTATTTTTCACTAGCATAATTTACGATGCACAACAACAGAGGGTTTGCTTGAGGTCAAAGGTGAGCCCCAAAATACTGTCCTTCGTGCAAATTGAAAGGAGACACAAGGGTGCTGCAAGTCAGAAGGACAGTAGAAAAAAGAGCGAGAGAAGACTCGATGAGTGGTACATGAGAAGACAAGGGACAATGGAAAGGGCGATGAGAGAAGTTTACTGTGATAAATCTTGTTTGGCCTCTCTGGCCATAAAACAGGGTATGGCCGCTTTGTATCACTGACCTTCTATGAAGATCATATTTGAGTCCTGTGTAGGAGCACTTCCACTGAGAATATTACCACGGGTGCTCTCTCAAGAGCGTGGAAAGGATTATACTTGTATGAAGACATGCAGTAAAATAAAATTGGAGGTCATGACATTATTTCCCCTTTTTTTTATTTCCAAACTACAGTGGGTGTATTTTTCACATTTTGCATGTAGGGTTTTCCTCTTCCGTATAAAAGCATATCTTTTGCACTTCTTAGTTGTGTTTTTCAACAGGGGTTCCTAGGAAGCCTTGGGTTTTGCAGGAATCCTTAATAGGTTCCCTGCAAGTTTCAAGTAATTTGAGAATTGTTCCAAATACAGAAGAATTTACTATGCATCAGATCTCAGACGCGCTATTAGAGAGGGTTGGGGTTCCTTACAATGTATCTGATCTCAGACACGCTATTAGAGAGGGTTGGGGTTCCTTACAATGAATATGATCTCAGACGCGCTATTAGAGAGGGTTGGGGTTCCTTACAATGCATCTGATCTCAGACACGCTATTAGAGAGGGTCGGGGTTCCTTACAATGCATCTGATCTCAGGTGCGCTATTAGAGAGGGTTGGGGTTCCTTACAATGAATATGATCTCAGGCGCGCTATTAGAGAGGGTTGGGGTTCCTTACACTGCGTCTGATCTCAGACGCGCTATTAGAGAGGGTTGGGGTTCCTTACATTGCATCTGATCTCAGACGCACTATTAGAGAGGTTTGGGGTTCTTACAATGCATCTGGTCTCGGACGCGCTATTAGAGAGGGTTGGAGTTCCTTACACTGCATCTGATCTCAGACGCGCTATTAGAGAGGGTTGGGGTTCCTTACAATGCATCTGATCTCAGACGCGCTATTAGAGAGGGTTGGGGTTTCCTTACAGTGTATCTGATCTCAGACGCGCTATTAGAGAGGGTTGGGGTTCTTACAATGCATCTGGTCTCGGACGCGCTATTAGAGAGGGTTGGGGTTCCTTACAATGCATCTGATCTCAGACGCGCTATTAGAGAGGGCTGGGGTTCTTACAATGCATCTGATCTCAGACACACTATTAGAGACGGTCGGGGTTCCTTACAATGCATCTGATCTCAGGTGCGCTATTAGAGAGGGTTGGGGTTCCTTACAATGTATCTGATCTCAGACGCGCTATTAGAGAGGGTTGGGGTTCCTTACAATGTATCTGATCTCAGACGCGCTATTAGAGAGGGTTGGGGTTCCTTACAATGTATCTGATCTCAGACGCGCTATTAGAGAGGGTTGGGGTTCCTTACAATGCATCTGATCTCAGACGCGCTATTAGAGAAGGTTGGGGTTCCTTACAATGTATCGGATCTCAGACGCGCTATTAGAGAGGGTTGGGGTTCCTTACAATGTATCTGATCTCAGACGCGCTATTAGAGAGGGTTGGGGTTCCTTACAATGCATCTGATCTCAGACGCGCTATTAGAGAAGGTTGGGGTTCCTTACAATGTATCTGATCTCAGACGCGCTATTAGAGAGGGTTGGGGTTCCTTACAATGCATCTGATCTCAGACGCGCTATTAGAGAAGGTTGGGGTTCCTTACAATGTATCTGATCTCAGACGTACTATTAGAGAGGGTTGGAGTTCCTCAGAATTTCAAAATAGGGTTCCTTAACAAAAAAAGGTTAAAAAACGTGGCCTAGTTAGTGTGGGTGAGCGCGTCCTGTACTGCAATCAGTCTGAACTAGTTGGAATGCCGAAAACGGATTAGTCTAGGTCAGGGCAGTACAATCTTTTTTCCCTGCGCCCCCCTGCCGGCTCTTCCCCCTCTCTTCGCGCCCCCTCTAACCTTGGCTCCGGCGTCGGTGTTGCCACGTGACGTCACATAACCTCGTGGTGTCATTTGACGCCACTTTGCCATGGCGACAAGTCTCCAGGAGCAAGGTAAGTGCAGTTTACAGAGACCTTCGCCGCCTCCCCAGCACTTAATTTAATTGCCTTCGGGAAGTGCGCTGGGCGACTGTAAACCCCGCCCCCCCCGCAGACAATCTTGGGCACCCCCCCCCCCCCCCAGTTTGCGCACCGCTGGCCTAGAGCAGTGTTTCCCAAGTCCAGTCCTCAGGGAACCCCAACAGGTCAGGTCTTAAGGATATCCCTGCTCCAGCACAGGTGGGTCAATCAGCGGCTCAGTCATTGTGACTGAGCCACCTGTGCTGGAGCAGGGATAGCCTTAAGACCTGACCTGTTGGGGTTCCCTGAGGACTGGAGTTTGGTAACACTGGTCTAGGTAGTCAGGGATTTCCTGACAGGGGGGGCACAAAAACAATGAATATTTTCTTTGTATATTAATATGATTATTTGAATACAAATATTGTGACGAGCACGATGTGGTCAGAATGTGCTGGAACGTCCCCTAAAATTCTGAGGATATCAAAGGTTAATCGTAGTTTCTCCCAATGTATTTATATGATGCAACACTCAGGAGATGGGTTATTGTGATGTTATCTCTTATCGTGTTGCTTTTTACATGATAGCTAACTGGAAAGGATTTGCACCTGTTTTGTTTTTTTAATGTGCGTTACAGTTATATTGAAGTTTGTTAATGTCCCAAAAGTGCAGTAGACGGTAAAACAGCTTAATTGTGTTCATCTTTTTAATTGTAGCAATTCATCTAGTCTTCTCCATATTTAAGAGATTTGTGGTATATTATTATCATTATTTGTAGTGTGCGCAGGCTTAACGTGCAACGCGTAGTTGGCCCTTCCAGTTGAACCCCATTCATTTCAGCTCCGGAGAACTTCTGCTTCCGGAGATACTTACCTCGGTAGGGGGTGCCGTTTTGCTAGCAGGGTTCACGTAATGGCGGAGTTTCGGAGCCCCCCCCCCCCCGCGCCATGCGGGCCAATAGGAAGCCGTGACGTCATCCGGTGATGCCCATGTGGCGCAGGAGCTTTAAACTTTGCCGAGATACCGGCACTACCTTTGGGGGTCCGTACCTCGGGATGGTGGTCTGGGGAGAAAGCGGAAGTTTCGATAACTGTCCACGCCGACTGAGAATCTTTTTGAAGCAAAGACCCTCTTAAATTGGGGAGAAAAACGCAATCTGGCAAATTGTGGCGTAGTATGATATTGGGTGATGGAGGCGTAGGTGAGAGCGTCCGAGCTGGAGGAGGCTTGGGCTCAGTAACAAGTGGAGTTTGAGCTGGGTGGGTGGGTGGGGGGGGGCACTGGTATGTGTGACCTGTGGGCACTGGATTGCAGGAGTTAGTAGTTGGTGTCCCTTCCCATAACTCTGTCCTATATGTTTGGGAATGTCTTGTGCTTGTTCGGAGCTGTGACCCGCCTCCTGCCTCAGGGAGTCAGAGGTTTGGGATCGCTGTGAAGCAGGAAGGACAGCCCCTGAGAGAGCGACACACTGATAGGGCAGCTGACGCTCTCTGGCTAGGGTTGTGTGTGTGTGTTTTTTTTTCTTCCAAACACCATGCTGGGAGCTCATTCACTCCACAGCTACCTCCGAGGCAGCGCTGCTCTGAGAGAGACACACAGGGAGACAGAGAGAAAGGGGCTGGGGCACTCTCTGATCTTTCACCTGCCCTCTAGCCAGTTGGGAAGGCCATGAGGAGGCGTTGCCATCCCCGCTCTGCCAATCCCAGCCTGCCTGCCTGCTCCGCTGACAGAGGCTCCCACAGCCACACACAGTGACATCAGTCAAACAACTTATGATCCGGGAAGCAAATCAGCTGCAATTAGATATTAATGAAGTATTATGAAAGTTGATTATTTAAGTGAATTCAGCTTTGGACACTCTGACTATGGTGAGTACACACCGCACTTGCCCGCTGTTTTTACTGTTGCTCTTGTATGCTGCATATGACTTTAAATAAACCTGTCTCGCTGTCACTTTATCTCTCGCTGGTCTCTCTCTCTCTCTCTCTCTCGCTCGCGCTCTCTTCCTGACTCGGGCTGGCTTTGTTTCTGTTTTGAGGGACAGGCATTGTTTGGCTATTAATAGGTTTCTCTTTAGCTTTATATAGTAATGAGCTGAGAGGTGGCCTTCTCCTGTCCAATGGAAGGGCACTGCTGCTTTGTGAAACTTTCCTGCTGCCGCCTGCCAGAGAGGGGGTAGAGTTAGGGCTGCTGCGGCGTGTGCCAGTTTGGGGACAATGTAAGGGGATCCCGGCAGCCCTGGCTTATGGTGACAGCTCGGATGCTCGGCCACTATGAAAGTGGGGGTCAAAGCGGTTGATTTAAATGCCGGCAAATAGTTATTGGCTATAAAATCGAACTTTGTGAGTTTGTTGTGGCCGCAGTTTTGCTGCCTGCGAGACGCTTACTTATCGCTTAGTGACCCCCAAAATGTACACAGTTGGGGAGCCGGCTTCCTCCGTCCTTCCCAGGAGGTGATGGGTATGATGGACGGAGCCTCGTTCACTTTCCCCGAGCAGGGACAGAAGTTGGGCTCTTTAAACAAGTGACAGAGGGGAACTGCTGGGTTCTGCTGAACCAGAAGCGATTTTGCTGTGACCGAGGAGAGGCGACAGCTGAAGGGGAGAGAGACACGGGCAGGGAGGATTGTTTGGGGAACGCTCGTTTCGTGTTATTTTCCCGGCTTCTGGTTCTTCTGGTTTTTTTTGTTGTTTTTTTTTTTTTTTTGGTTCGCAAGTGACTGCGTAACCCAAAAGGAATTTTATTAATTTGGGACAAGGCAGTGGCTGCTGAGAGCGATCATTATAATTTAATGGTTTCTTGGGAGGATCCCATCTATCGTTTCATATTGTGTGTTGCGCTTCTCTCTCGCTCTCTCACCGCCTGCCCTCTCTGTCTCTGTCCGACTGCCCTCTCTCTCTGCCTGATCTCTCTCTTTCTCTGCCTGCCCTCTCTCTGCCTTCTGTCTCTCTCTGCTTGCCCTCACTCTGCCTGCGCCCTCTGTCTCCGCCTGCCCTCTCTCTGTCTCTCTCTCTCTGTCCGCCTGCCCTCTCTCTCCGACACCCTCTCTCTCTCTCTGCCGGCCCTCTCTCTCCGCCTGCCCTCTCTGTCTCTCTCCGCCCGGCCCTCTCTCGTACAGGGGACGGGTCCCAGGTGTGCTGGGGCAGAGGAGGAAACAGGTCCCTAGCTCCGACCTGACAGCCGGGAGGAACGATAAGACAGGGGGGCAGTGGGTGGCAGTTGAACCTTCCAGGCATTGTCTGGGAACGCTGTTGCTCTCCTTGTATGTTTGCAGCACATGTTCGGAGGGGTTTCCGTGGTGACTGCCGATCACACCCAGGAGATGTTCCAGCTTTAAAAGAAAAGGAAGGGGGGGGGGGAAACAGAGAGGGAAAAGCTCACTCCCCTGTCCCATGTACGCCACCCCCCTGTCAGTCAGGCTTCCCTGACTCTGTAAACTCTAAATTAATGGGTCTCGTTGCACTCAGAAACATGATGGGTTTGTGCCTTTTTTATGCTCGGCGGATGGTGCAAAAACCGGTAAAGCTGATTTCTATTTGAGTTTGCCGGTCAGGAGGTTTGAACTCCTTACAAAAAAAAAACCCAAACTACATGACATTGATGTTGTCCCATTCAGTACCTACCTGTATGTGAAGCGAAACCAATAATCAATCTGGATCAGTCTCCGTCCCAGCCGGCCTGTGATTGCGTATTCCCACTGCACCTCGGGCCTAGTGGCAGTTGGACTTGCTATTAGCTGCGATTGCTCTCACCGCTGACAGTGTGTGCAGTGCTATACAAGGTACTGTAGCACTTTACAGGCAAAACAAAGCCCATCTGAGCACTGGCAGGAAAAGCGATTTACTCACAAATCAGATTTATCATCTTAATCTCAAAGCGAAATGAACACGACTTCATTTTTACTTACGCCTATTGAGGCAGCATAGAAGTGTCTGCTTTAATATAACTAGTTTGTCAAAAAAAGCAACTTTTATGTCTTTTTTTAAAAATTTGTGATATAATACCATTTTTATTTATTTAGCCCCCATTGTAACAGGTGGGGTCTAGGGACCTTGTCACAGGCCCACTTTATTCTGAACTTTACTTTTTGTTCTGTTCCTTTTCGTCTCCCCCATGGATTATTCCCAAATATTCAACTTGCTGCTCTACTGTCCCATTTCATGTATTATTGCAATATTTTATACCTCTAAATTTCTAGTATGGCAGGGGGCGGCCAACTTCAGTCCTCCAGGGCCACCAACAGGTCAGGTTTTAAGGATATCCCTGCTTCAGCACAGGTGGCTCAATCACCGACTACCTGAGCTACCTGTGCGGAAGCAGGGATATCCTTAAAACCTGACCTGTTGGTGGCCCCATGAGTACTGGAGCTGGCCACCCCTCTAATATGGTTTTGTCCTAATGCTGCACTCTGACCAACAGGCAGCACTCTCATATTTACAAGGTTGCATAAAATATCTGCTGCATAAATCTCACCATTTATGCCTAAAACGTATTTTGATCAGTGCTGGTTGAGTTAACCCCTCTGGTCCCAAAGCGACCCGCAACATATTGCTTTGCAGGGCATGCCAGGTTCCTGTGATGGCAAAGGCATTAGGTCAGGAGTGGCCAACTCCAGTCCTCAAGGGCCACCAACAGGTCAGGTTTTCAGCATATTCCTGCGTCATCAGCACAGGTGGCTCAATCAGTGGCTCTCAGGCAATGTCTACCTGTGCTGAAGCAGGGATATCCTGAAAACCTGACCTGTTGGTGGCCCTTGAGGGCTGGAGTTGGCCGCCCCTGTCTTGGGTCACTCAGGGCTTCAGGCCCTCAGCACCCAGGCAGGTTTCGTGTCGCCTGCCCCTGCAGCTCACTCAGAACACATTTTCAGCGTGGCGTTGTCAGCAGTAAAAGATGCCACTGTCGTCCCTAACTCACCAGGCCCCAAGATGACAGCAAATTTACATTTTTTAATTAAACGAGTGTTACGGGTATTTTTTTTTTCCCTTTTTTTTTTTTCTTTCTTTCTTTACGAGAGGGCCGGGTTATGCAAATGAAATGGTTGTGTACCAAAGATTAGCCGAGTTTGAAAATAAATTCAGCCAACACTGACATATGAAAGGAAAAGTGGCTGCTTGACATTAGCCCCTCTTAGGATGATTTCCCGAGGGGCTGGGAGGAGGCCTGACACCAAAATGCGTGCTGCGGTATGAGAAGGAGGGCTGTTGCACTCTCGTGACATCACACTCGTGTTCACTGCACAGAGGGTTTCCCTGCGTGTGCAAATAGTCAGCATTGCGTTACAGAGAATATACATTGCTGGAAATACATGTAATACAGCAGGGGTGCTCAGCTCGAGTTCACCCCCCCCCTCCCCCCAGGATATCCCAGCTTCAGTATAGGGGGCTCAATCAGACTGAGCCACTGATTGAGCCCCCTGTGCTGAAGCTAGGATATCCTTAGAACCTGACCTGTTGGGGGGTGGGGGGCTTGAGGATTAGAGTTGAGCACCCCTGTACTACAGTGTAAAAATGTGTTGGATGTCCATATAACAAGGTTTCTCCACTGCAAAAGTGGGGCAAAACCCCCCCGCCAACCAAATGTACTAAGAAAAAAGGGATTTTCTTTGGTAAATCTGGTGCACTATTTTTGCCTCCGTTTTGCAGCTGAGAACGTTTGATAAATGATCCCCTGTTATTATTTCACACTTTCTTGTAGTTTATTTTGAGACCCAAACAACTGCTATTGCAACTATCCAATGCTTTACCAACAGTAGGGCCCATGCACCCCAAGAATAGCCATACATGGGAAACAGTAGGACCATGCACCCCAAGAATAGCCATACATGGGAAACAGTAGGACCATGCACCCCAAGAATAGCCATACATGGGAAACAGTAGGGCCCATGCACCCCAAGAATAGCCATACATGGGAAACAGTAGGACCCATGCACCCCAAGAATAGCCATACATGGGAAACAGTAGGACCATGCACCCCAAGAATAGCCATACATGGGAAACAGTAAGACCATGCACCCCAAGAATAGCCATACATGGGAAACAGTAGGACCATGCACCCAAAGAATAGCCATACATGGGAAACAGTAGGACCATGCACCCCAAGAATAGCCATACATGGGAAACAGTAGGACCATGCACCCCAAGAATAGCCATACATGGGAAACAGTAGGACCATGCACCCCAAGAATAGCCATACATGGGAAACAGTAGGACCATGCACCCCAAGAATAGCCATACATGGGAAACAGTAGGGCCCATGCACCCCAAGAATAGCCATACATGGGAAACAGTAGGACCATGCACCCCAAGAATAGCCATACATGGGAAACAGTAGGACCATGCACCCCAAGAATAGCCATACATGGGAAACAGTAGGACCATGCACCCCAAGAATAGCCATACATGGGAAACAGTAGGGCCCATGCACCCCAAGAATAGCCATACATGGGAAACAGTAGGACCATGCACCCCAAGAATAGCCATACATGGGAAACAGTAGGACCATGCACCCCAAGAATAGCCATACATGGGAAACAGTAGGACCATGCACCCCAAGAATAGCCATACATGGGAAACAGTAGGACCATGCACCCCAAGAATAGCCATACATGGGAAACAGTAGGGCCCATGCACCCCAAGAATAGCCATACATGGGAAACAGTAGGACCATGCACCCCAAGAATAGCCATACATGGGAAACAGTAGGACCATGCACCCCAAGAATAGCCATACATGGGAAACAGTAGGGCCCATGCACCCCAAGAATAGCCATACATGGGAAACAGTAGGACCATGCACCCCAAGAATAGCCATACATGGGAAACAGTAGGACCATGCACCCCAAGTATAGCCATACATGGGAAACAGTAGGGCCCATGCACCCCAAGTATAGCCATACATGGGAAACAGTAGGACCCATGCACCCCAAGTATAGCCATACATGGGAAACAGTAGGACCATGCACCCCAAGTATAGCCATACATGGGAAACAGTAGGGCCCATGCACCCCAAGTATAGCCATACATGGGAAACAGTAGGACCATGCACCCCAAGTATAGCCATACATGGGAAACAGTAGGACCATGCACCCCAAGTATAGCCATACATGGGAAACAGTAGGACCATGCACCCCAAGTATAGCCATACATGGGAAACAGTAGGACCATGCACCCCAAGTATAGCCATACATGGGAAACAGTAGGACCATGTCCTTGGACACATCTGGAGCAAATTGCGTCAGTTTTTCCTTGATATACAGATCCCCCCCCCATCCCAAAAGGCACTACTGTTAGGAAGAAACATGTCGGAAAGGGTGAACAAACCTGGCAGAGAACGTGTCTGTGTGGGGGCTTCTATACTGTATACAGGCGTACCCCGCATTAACGTACGCAATGGGACCGGAGCATGTATGTAACACAGACATACCCGACATTAACGTACACAATGGGACCGGAGCATGTATGTAACACAGACATACCCCGCATTAACGTACGCAATGGGTCCGGAGCATGTATGTAACACAGACATACCCCGTATTAACGTACGCAATGGGTCCGGAGCATGTATGTAATACGGAAATGTACTTAAAGTGAAGCACTACCTTTTCCCACTTATCGATGCTTCGGTACAGGTAGGGAGCTGGTATTGCTGTTAAGGACGTGCTGAGGGGAATCAGCGCGTCACTACTTCGGCGGCCTGTAGGGCAGAATAAGTGTCCGTACTCGCGAAGCGAGCGTAAGGACGCGGGTATGGGGCTACTGAAAATATGTTACTTGCGAGTGAGTGTCCTTACACCGGGGTATGCCTGTACTTCCCCTACTGAGAAGCAATGATCCCTCTCAATAGGAAACACGGTGGTCACTACGGATGTTGACAATAGGCAACTAAAATGTATATTTCATTGGCTTTTGAGTACGGCTTCTGAGTGTGCGTAAGTTTGTGTCAGGTCCAGATGCCCTGTAGTAGACCAACATGGGACATTGTACTCGATGTGTTTGTTATACACCTGCTTGTTGGAACCTCGCTTGTGCAACTTCTTACGTAGCAAAGTAGCAGGAAAGAAGCGCAGATTCAGAACTAGTGCGCAGACTTCGCTCTGCATGTTCCCTGGTGTCAATCACATACAGTGAATGAGCGCTTTTACATAACACAGGTACTAGGAATGCATATGTCGTTGCCAGTGCTTTACATGTATTGTAGCAGCAGAATCCCTGCAGTTTTCATGCAGACTTAGGCTGCGCTTATAGTGCCGGCGACAGCAACGCGACGTCGCGTCAAAACAAATGCATTGCCGCCGTCGCGTGTGCTTATAGTAAGCGCGGCGCTACGGAGTGACAGCTTGGTCGCGATCGCTGGAAATCATCTCAATTTGGTTTTCCCAGCGACCGCAGCCTGACGTCGCCATCGCCGGCACTATAAGCGTAGCCCTAGGCTGCGCTTATAGCGACGGCGACGCGAATTCGGGCGAAAACAAAAGCATTGCCGCCTCGGCGTGCGCTTATAGTGCACGCGACGGCGACAAGCGACGGAGCAACGTCGCCAAAACCCGCCGCCGGCAAAATTTGATTTTTCAAGGGCCGCCGCGTGACGTGACGGCACTTTAACAAGTCAAATTGCGGGAATCCAGCGATGCCGCCGACCGGCGAAACATAACTTTCGCCGGTGGCGACGGGTGACGTCACCCATCGTGTCGCCATCGGCGGCACTATAGGCAAAGCCTTAGTGAGAATGCAGAATGTCTTTAGCCCAGGGGATCCCAACTCGAGTGTCCCCTTAAACAGGTCCGGTTTTAATGGATATCCCAGCTTCCGCACATGTGAGCCACTGATTGAGCCTCCTTTGCTGAAGCAGCAAATGATTGAGCCACCTGTACTGAAACATGGACTGATTGAGCCACCTGTGCTGAAGCAGGGATATCCTGAAAACCTGACCTTTTTAGGGGGGCAGGGAGTGGTATCTTGAGGACAGGAGATGAGAAGCCCTGCTTCAGCCTAGTGGGCCTCTGCTACAAACTCTTCATACATGCAAATATAATTCAGCACATTAGTAAAACAGCAGATTCTCCCTTATTAAGATGAGTACGTTACATTGTTTCGCTGCAGTGGGAGGGACAGGTAGTGTAACAGATTGATTGGATCATATGATGTAGATATTTTCCTATGCAACCAAGGTGGCTTGTGACGGAAAACCATCCACTAATTGCACCAAACACGTGCCAGGTTAAGATCCTCCCCGTTGTGACATGGGGCGGGAGTTAGCTGTAGGTCAGGCTGCCAAGTTGTGCAGGTGAGGCGTAGGAGGCTTCCTTGTTTCACCTCTGAGCAGACCATTTTCACAGATTTTGGCAACCCTTGGATACATTGTGTTTACTTCAAACCAGTAGTTTTTATGCGTAAACACCACACCCTAGAAAAACACACATCTCTACCATATAGGAAGTATCGGTATTTACACTCCCAGTGAAACCGCAAGTGATGTATAAGGCTGCGAAGTCGCGTCAAAACAAATGCATTGCTGCCGCCGTCGTGTGCGCTTATAGTAAGCGCGACGGGGCGGAGTGACGGCTTGGTCGCAATTGCAGGAAGTCATCTCGATTTGATTTGTCCAGTGACCGCGGCCTGACGTCGCCGGCACTATAAGCGCAGCCGAATAATGACTGCAGCTACATGTGTATGACGAAGAAGATTGTGAGGTCAGCCTCTGCAGTGTGCGCAAGGCGCTTCGGCTGTGAATTGGAGTCACTTTGCTGCTTTCTTTGCTGGGTCTGTATACGATCAGTCTAACGTGCAGTGGCGGTGGCTGGAAAGATGAGGCATATCTTGTAGGACAAGATTATAATCTCTTCAGGGGAGACATTCATCGTGCTTTTTAAAGAGGCAATCCAAGATGGCACAGGAATAGGATTGTAGTAGGGGGTCTCCGGAGCTGAACCCCATTAATTTGAACAACGGGGACCCCCTGCTTCTGGAGATACTTACCCCCCATTGGGGGTTCATATAATTGTGGCGTTTCAAAGCTCCCGCACTCTGTGGGCCAATAGGAAGCCGTGACGTCATCAGGCTCGTCTTCCTATTGGCCCACGTGACACGGGAGCTTTGAACTTTGCCGAGATACCAGCATCCCCTTCAGAGGTCCGTATCTCGGGAAGCAGGGGGTCTCCGGATCTGATGTTAATGGGGTTCACCTCCGGAGACCCCCTGCTTCAACCCTATGTTTAAAAAAAAATAATAATTATAATAAAATGAATTGCATGAATTGCTCCTTTAACATGCAGCCTTATATAGCGCTGTGTACACTTGCAGTGACATATCAAAATGTAACCGATAAAACGATGAGTGTGACATGTTTATAGTGGGGTGACGTGGTCATCGCGTGGTCTGCGGACTTGTAAATTGTTCAAAGCCTTTTTTTCACATGCTCATAATTTGTGGAGAAAAGTCCAATCCCCATAAAACCTTTTCATGTTTATCAGAATACATTTGGGTTATTGGTTTGCCAAAAAGCTTTTTATTTTTGAAACACTTATAAATGAAAAGTGCAAAAAGACTTGTTTAACGCCAGACCTGGTGGGAACTGTTGGTCCAAAATGGATCGGGCTGTGCCTGGGTGTCACAGTTCTGGACGCGAGTCCATAATTGGGCGTTTTTATTTGCTGCGAAACCCAACATTTCCGTTTTTTATGCATTTTTTGTGCTTTATAGGAACCCTCCACGACATGGCTGCACCCACTGCCTATTATTAATGTTCTTGGTGGGTTTGAAAGTATGTGCAGATACTCGGCACAGATGTACAGTGCAGCATACTTATTATTTGGGGGGGGGGGGTTAGAAAAAAAAATCATGCTATCATGAATGTCTTCTTTGTTGCCCTTACTTGTGGCTATATTATGCCATTCTTTCTTTCATAAAATCCAAGCAGTCCTCAAGGGCCACCAACTGGTCAGGTTTTCAGGATATCTCTGCTTCAGCACAGGTGGCTCAATCAGTCGAAGACTGAGCCACCTGTGCTGAAGCAGGGATTTCCTTAAAACGTGACCTGTTGGTGGCCTTGAGGACTGGCGCTGCACAGGCCCGGTATAAGGTATGGCAAACAGGCTGTATCAGTGTTCTGTGTAACAGGGACTTCTTCCAAACTCCTCACTGTGTTATTGGGATCCCGAACATCATTCTGACAAACGGCGCCACCGTTTTCAGTGGCACTAAACGGATGCAAATTGTATCTCCTTCCATTTTGTGGGCGCTTATTAAGGTCATCCACAACCTACTCAAAAGGCTTTGCATCAATAAATTGGCACAAAATGGCAAACAAAAGTTTAGCAATCCACCTAAATTACATGCAAAAAGGCTTCATTAATAATGAATTAGCAAAAATTACTCGCAGCGAGTCATTTTAATATCACTGGCATTTCTGGCTCTTTGATAGATAACCCTTAGATTGCCCTGTTAATTGAATGGGGGGGGGGGGGGGGTGAGGGGGGGTAGCCCTAATATCCTGTTTGGGCTGTGTGTCCTCTTTCTGTTGCCATGAATATGATCGGATTCGGAGGGTTTTTACTCCCGACTCCTAACTTTGGGGAGGAGACCATTGCATGGAATAATTAGTGCAGGGAACCAGCTGTCAGTGGGAGCTCCTGGGGGGGCGCGGGGGGGGGGGGGGGAGAAAGGCTGACTTTGTTCTATGACTTCAATTTAAAAGGAAAAAAAAAAAGTGACACTTGATCAGCCCAGTATGGCAGAGAGACACCTGTTAGCTGGGCTAAGTGAGCAGGGTGCTTGTTTGATCCGGAGTCCTGTTCAGCGAGGGAAGGAGGTGCCGCCACCGCAGAGTCTGAGTGCGGGTTCACAGTTACTAACTAGCTGTAGGTCACAGGAACTAACTTGTGCTCAACTCAAAATAAAGGATCAACCACATTGGGGGTACGGGGGAATGTGGGCAAAATGTGCTTAGAATAAGTAAATACAGTAGGAGAGGGGGCGTTTGAAAGTTTGTGTGTTATACTTAGATTGTAAGCTCTCCCGGGCAGGGATTTCCTTTCCTATAGTCTGACTTTATTGCACTTATTATATTATTATAATTTCCTGTACTGTATTGTCTTTGTACAGCGCTGAGTACACTGCGGGCGCAATATACAGATACACATATACACGTGTTGTACAGTTCTGTTGCTTGACTGCTTTGCTCAGTGTGCCTGTATATGTTCACAGTCAGAACCCAGGGGCTCTGACACTGGAATCTTCTTGCGTGCAGCCTGTGGATTGCAAGCTCTTTAGAACAGGCATTCATTGTGCTTTTTTTCACTCCCCCTTGTACTGTACTGCATACACTGGACATGATACTCTGTAATAAACGATTAATTGGAACTTTAACTTGTTCATCAGGTTGCCACATAGGGGCTGATTAATTCCCATTCTTTGTCTAAGTGCGAAACGCGTCAGAGTTATCTGTTGCCCACCCATCGCTGGCGCCACCAGTAATAATAACATGCTTTTCATGTGCTTGATGCGCTGAGCTCCATTTTTCCTGTTTCCGATTGCTGTGCACGGCTGGCACTATCCTGGGCTTCCCATTCATTCCCACCCAGGTCAGTGTGGTAATGCCGAATCGGTACTATCGCACTGTATGGAATAAACCCCGCAGAGTTAATATGTGAAAGAAGTCACAGGAGCGTCAGAAACTTTGGGATACACAGCTGCCATTTCATGTATTTATTGTATGTGGGACTGGAACCTTAAGTGGACATTATTTGTGTGATCCCGTCAGAAAATCAAATGTTCATTCACTCTTGAGTGATGGAAAGACAATACTATTTTCAAACAAAATGACTAAATCTCTACCTCCTTTCTTCCACGTTGTAGTTGAATAGCTTTGCTTATAAGGGAAAGCCCTGCGTGTGCCCTGAAACACTCAGACACTATTTTCCATGTCTCACAATAAGTATGTCAGGCCCCATGATGGTTTTTCCCCCGTTTTGTATCTGAGATTCAGTTATCCAGTTCCTCTGTGTCATGAGTGGCCAACTTCAGCCCTCAAGCTCCCCCAACAGGTCAGGTTTTCAGGATATCCCAGCTTCAGCACAGGTGGCTCAGTCGAAGATTGAGCCACCTGTGCTGAAGCTGGGATATCCTGAAAAACCTGACCTGTTGGGGAAGCTTGAGGGCTGAAGTTGAGCACCCCCTGTATTATGGCAATGCCGTGTGTTCCCAACTCCACTTCGTTTTAAAAACAGAAGCAGGGATATCCTGAAAACCTGGCCTGTTGGTGGCCCTTGATCACCGGCGCTGGCCACCCCTGCTCTGTGCGAATGAATGCGACAGATTTGTTGCACGTGAGCCCTGGCAAAAGCTTTCCGTCAAAGCCATCCTGGCAGCAAAAGTTTCTTTTTGTTTTTTTTAAGTGGATAAAAAGAAAATGAAAAAAAGAGAAACAAAGTGTAAAAGTCAGGGGAAGCTGGCACTGCCTCTGAAAGTGGGACATACTGTATAATGGTGGATGCGTGGGCAATAAGGCACCGCAGCATCTGATGATCCCCTGCTCCAGGAATGGGCGAGACCAGGGTTTTGCCGATCACAGGTGCAGAGCGCTCTGCTCCCCGGCGCTCCGAGCCCCAGTGATGTCAGCGCTTCCCCTCTGCGCAGCGCGCACGCTTACACTTGAAGTAAATTTGTTTTTGCAAGGGCAACCTGTACAATCATTTCGTTCTCTAGCGGCGGTGCCTTCGTTTGGTTTCCGTGGTTACAGGGCCATTAAGTAGCAGGCGCGCAATAAGGCAGCAGAGTCAAACCGGTAATAAAAAAAATTAAGGCCATTTTGGGCCCAGGGAGGACAGGCAGAGAAATGTGCCGGTGTGGAGAGTCAGGCAGGATCACGCAAGCGTGCTGATAAAACTACCAGCAGACATTTATTTCATGTGACAAAAAATAAACTAGGAGGCACGGGTAGCTCTGTTCACTATACTTTCCTGTATGCAGAACCCTTAGCCTGCGTCCACCAAAAGGTATCACAACCTGCAACAGTTGTTCTTGACGTTCTAAAACGCTCTGGGAACGGGCACCTGACATTTTGTATTAATGTCTTTATATGTTTTCACTTCTCATTTGCACAGTGCTTTGCCCACTATAAAATTAAATTGCAATATTGGGACACTTCATTGATTTTAATGGCAGCAGTATGCCCCTTGCTGAAATAAAATATACAATACTTCATGGTTGTCGGCACTTAGATTGTAAGCTCTTCAGGGCAAGAACTTATTTTCCTAATGTTACTTTTCTGTGTCAAGCGCTTATTCCCTTTATACTATTAGGTCTCGTGTATTGCTGCTGTAAAGTGCGTTGTATATGGATGGCGTTATATAAATAAAGATATACTTACATGGTTACCTTGAAAATAAGAGTTGACTCGCTACGATAACCATTCTCTACCTAGCAACACATTATTTAATACGGGACGTTTACAAAACCTTGAGACTTTTGTTTCTTAATGTGACGGTTTCAGTGTTTACTGATTTGGGGGGGAGGGGAGGGAGGGATTTGCGCTTATTATTTGGTAAATGTCAAACTGTGTGTAAAAGCTCAAAATATGTGTTTGTCAAGGATTTGATAAATTGCCCTATAATTAAAAAATGGAGTACTTCTTATCTTTGTGCTCATACAAGCATGTCACTGTGGATTGGCCAATAGCTGGGGGTGAGCATGAAGTACCCAGTGCGAATTATTATTATAACCCAGGAATCAAGGCCAGTCATTAAAAAAATAAACTGAACCGTCGAAAGGAGGAAGTCAGCCCAAACTCAGTAACTATTAGAACATTTTTGTTTTAATGTTATTATTGCTTTTGTATTTTGATTCTTGTGTTGGTATTAATCAGTCAGAATGAAAATGATAGCTATAGGCAAATAGCCTAATTTCCCCCCTCCTCCCCCCCAAATAATATTTCTTATCTGGGTGATTTTGTAAGAAAACATTTTGACATTATACTGTCCTCTGTGCAGTACATTGCAGGAGAAGTGTCCAACTCCAGTCCTCAAGGGCCACCAACAGGTCAGGTGTTCAGGATATCCCTGCTTCAGCACAGGTGTCTCAAACAGTGGCTCAGTCATTATGATTGAGCCACCTGTGCTGAAGCAGAGAACCCCAATACCTGTCCTGTTGGTGGCCTTCGAGGACTGGAGTTGGCCACCCCTGGAACCACCTGTGCTGAAGCAGAGAGAACCCCAATACCTGTCCTGTTGGTGGCCTTCGAGGACTGGAGTTGGCCACCCCTGGTCCAGGGGTTTCATGTTCATTTCCTATTACCCAAGATTGTTTACCCACCATGTTAAGTTGCTGGAAATTGGTCTTTCAGAGGACAACACAACATAGAAAGGCTACTGCTCCGTTTTAGCATCTACTTCCCTTATACAGAACAAAGAAAACAGGCGCTTACATGTTAATAGCAAGATTCTTGTAGAATTAATTGTGGCTGAACAGCACATAGGGGTTCCATCACCTTAAGTGTCCAGCGACGTGGCAGTACAGCAGAGCTAAGTGATCACATAACACAGGAACTTCAAGGGTTAAAATGTTCATATTGGGCAGTTTAGTTTGTTACTGCCCTGCCAAAAAAAAACAAATCTCAAGTCCTAAACAACTTGTTCCTCTGATATCGTAATGTTGTACAGTATAGATCAATGAACAGAATAGCATGTCACGTTATTTTATTTTATTATTTTTATAAGAGAGCAGAGAGGGAAGCCTGGTGGGAAGTGAGTGTAAGAAACAGGGTCAGCACTCTTTAGGATGGAGTAAGCTGTCTGATCAGGGCAGGGAGCGAGCAGACGGCCTTTAGTAAGGTGGGGTTGAGCAGAAGCGCGAGACATATTGACAGAGGGGAAAAGAGTCCCTCGAAGGAAAATAGGAAAGTCTTGCAATGAATGCAGAATGTACCCAGAAAAGGGTCTGGTTGGGGGCGATGGGCAGGCTGCCTCCAGCAGCAGAAGGTGTGATATAGGGTCTGGGAGGAAGGCAGAGGGGCCTATTAGTCGAAGGTTACGACAGTGCAAGCATTTTAGCCGTTTTCCCCCCGCTCCCCCCCAAAAACCTATATGTCCTGTGATGTCATTCGCTAACAATCAGAGGCTGTGCCAGTTGTCTTCATATAAACAGGTGCCGGGCCGTGTCCTTTTGGCTTTGACCGAGGTTTTTGTTAATAACATTTTTCGGCAGACTCAGAAGCTCTTGTTTTGGGATTGTGCGGCTTTATTTCAGCGTTGGCTGGGGGGTAGGGGAGTAACACTTTTTGCAACAGTTGCTGGCTTTCTGTATGCCGAGCGGCAACAGTTGTTCTGCTAAGTGAGAAATGTTGGAACAACTGTGGATTGTGCAGATATAAGTTTACTAGCTCAGGGAGGACGTTTGGAGGGTACGGGACATGCAGTTTCCCTTTTGCATTCTAGAACGGTAATGAGAAATGCTATCCCAAGTAGGAAACAGTGTGTACAGGGCTATTACAGGGACACAGGATAGATTGGGTTTAACACCCAATTTGTATGAATGTCCTATTCAAAAGGGTTACTTACTAGGTGACAAAGCTGCAGCAGGAGAGGGGGTTCAGGCCTGTAACTCACACCTTATCATTTGTAGGACACATACTTTCAACAGATATAAAATATGGTTTACGTGTGACTTTTTCCCCTTGCATTTTCATGGAGTCAAAGACTAGCCCAGAGGTCGACTCGAGTCCTCAAGGGCCACCAACAGGCCAGGCATTAGAAGTGATGTTTCTTGGTAAAAAAAAGGAGGGTGGCATCCACTGGTGGAGCTAGTCACTGGGAAGCGATCGGAAACATGAAGATGTGAGGACCGCTTCATGGGTAGAGTTGAATACAAAATAAAGTGACACAAACAAACGATGCTTCTACCATAGGTGAACATAGATTTCCGGCTTTGATAGAACGTGGCTGACCCAATGTGACAAGAGATGTCTGTAGACATGCTCCGGTGATGTTACGCCGGACCCAATCGTTAAAGAGTTCTAGAGCCATTGGCTTAATCCTTAATTAAGCTGGAGGTACATATTCCGCTGTTATCGCTTTCCAGGAAATAGGAAGGCGTTTGTCCGTTCTGCATGTCACGTACGCTTGGGGCCCTTGTGCAGTCCATCTATTTTCCAGCAGTTGCAAACATTTGCCAATCTGCCCGTTTTTTGGTATAAAAAAAAAAAAGGACTGTAACACTGATGGTTTATAACAGCTTCACCCAAGCGATGAGAGAAAAAAATCACAGGCTTCTGCGTGTCAGCCCAGATTACCGGCCGGTGCTCTGCAGCACGGTGTGCCGGGTTTGGGGCCTCTCCGTTTCCACCATGCCTGCTCAGTGACTGGTGGCGGGGTTTAGCAAGCCATGCTGGAGATAGGAGAGCAGCCCCAGTGTCGTGTCGGCTCTGCACAACTTGTCAGCTACTGCCGGCCACTCACGGCTCTGTCGTGTAGCAAAGGTTTGTTGCGTGTAACAGCCAGGACATTTTTTTGCCCTGGGAAAGGGGAGCATTGGGGCGGCTATTTTTGTGTCCAATACAGGCAGTAGTTTCATCTTAATCAGGTTAAAGACACGTGATTGCCATGCAGACTATAACGAATGCCCCATGTAGGATTGTCGTTCAACTGCAGCACTTTTCAGTCAAATCATTGAAATCACTGTAAGAAAAATAAATATATTCACTTTTGTTTTTCATGGGGTCACATTGAAGATAGCTTTGTAAATAGTGTTCTCTTTGTCTTCGTTATATACACAGTTACAGGTTCAATTTATGTGTTGCTCCGCTTTTGAAGCATGAGGGGGTGAGAGAGAGAAGCAGATGCAGGCTCAGCATCTGGCTTCATTAGGACTATGGTGGCATGCTGTACCTTTTTTAAAAGTCCAGTATTATAAACTAAAGCAGGAGTGGGCAGCTCCAGTCCTCAAGGGCCACCCGCAGGTCAGGTTTTCCGGATATCCCTGCTTCAGCGCAAGTGGCTCAGTCATTTTGAAAACCTGACCTGTGGGTAGCCCTTGAGGACTGAAGTTGCCCACCCCCTGAACGAAAGACATCCACGTGGCACAAGTCTGCAGAATACGTGCAGGGTTAGAAGAACGTAGAATGATTTATTTAAACTTCTGTCTGTAGCAGTGAACACAGCACTAAATGCAGAGCACAGCAGGAGTTGTGTAGCCAGGATACCGTGCTACATGTTATACAGGACTCCCACAAGCCGGAGATCCCCCCAAGCAGGGCCCTGCGTTACTCCGAGACTCCTTCCTATACTATATGTGTGTGAACTACCCATTGTACATGCAGAATCCTTAGAAATAGCAGCATGTCCCACCAGCCTTCCTTGTCCGTGGCTCCCGGGAGCATGAGCTCCCTGCCCAGGATACCCGGGAGTGAGGGGCCGTGCACCAGTGCGAGATGCATGGACGAGCGCTGTATGGAAATGAAGAATTTAGGCTAATGGAGCTCAACCATTTCTAATTTTGTGATGGCAGGAGGATTTTGATTGAAAGTAATTAAGCAAGCTAGCTGTAAAATTAATTAAAGCAAGGGGGGGGGGGATTTTTATTGGATTGGATAGCGATATAGCGGCTGTCAGATGGGGGACGGATGGGGGTGACCTGAATTCTCTGCCCTCCCTCCTCCCACCCGGGACGTTTATGTCACTTTAATCTCCTTACAGCGGCTGGTGTGCATTTGTTTGAAATAATCAAGGAAATATGGTCAGAAATTGTCAGCTTTCAGATCTAATTTACCTGACAGCCTCGCGCTGGAGCGGGGGACAGTGTGTCTGAGTGTGTGTCTGTGTGTGAGTGTGTGCGTGTCTGTGAAGCAACGGCTCAGCCTGTGTTACCTGTGCAGCTGTGTGTGACTATGCCGTGTATTATTTGTGTGCCTAGGTGTTGGCTCATGCGTTGCTGACTGTGTGTCCCTGTGTGATTGTGTATTGCTGAGTGAGTGTACGCTCCTAGGCACTTGTGTGTATCCGAGGGTCTGTGTATTGAGAGATACTCGCTGTATGCTGATTCATAGAATGCTGCCAGTGTTCTCCACCTGCTGCCTCTTCCATCCTCTGTAACCAGCTTTAGGGTTTAGTCTATATAGGATTAAGGAGGTGACTGTAATTCCTACTCCCATCTGGAGTAGCTAAATTCCCATCCAACAGCTAAAACCCACTGCAAGCACAACCTAGCTCCATGCCAGGTCTAATTGAAGATGTATAGATGTTCTCTGTTAATAATGATAATATATGTGTCTTTTAAAGCTCGGTGCTATATGTTGTAGGATAATATAGGTACAATATGTCTTTTCCCCGAGGAGCTTTCAGTCCAGTTAGAAAGCATTGCACATAAAGTGACTTGTTACTATGAATCGAGGGGGTCTCCCACTTCTAAGCTCAGTGCATTTATCAGTGAGGTTGTGCCTTCTTATTGAGGAAGGAGGACCCCCCCTGTCTTTCATCTCCCAACCCATCCCACGTGCAACGTTGCTGGCATCCTGGGATTGGAAGAGACAAGAAAGATTACTCTTCATAATTGTCACCCTAATACTGTCTTTATCTGTAGTTCTCACTTTTTACTATAAAAAGTCCAAAAAATGGATTTGCTATATCTTTCTTGTATTTGATTTTTAACATTAACAGCCCCTTTTGAGTTGGTCACAGTGCTGGTGACGTCTCAGGGAACCTGATGTCATCGCCACTGACTAACTAACAATAAAAAAAGTTGATGCATAATTTGTCCCAAAACATTTTTTTACTTCTTGTGAAAAATACACATTATACAAAACCACCCCCCCCCCCCCCTCCCCAAGTCTTAAGCCTATCTAATGGATAGAAAGATCACCCACCCAATCTTTACCAGTTCCCACCATTAAAACCCCATGTAACTGTATTTTCTGGTTACACTATGTAAATATCTGAAACATATTTATCTCACTTGCCAAGACATTGACAACCTCTCCCTGCCCACCTGCCACACACACATGCTTCCCAGACCCAACCAGCACTACCCCTCCGTCTGCCATGACCCCTCAATCCCTTCTTCTCAACACATCACCCTCACCCTGTGCCTCTCACCCAGGCTCCCATCCTCGGGCTTGTCTCTCTGGCTTTGCTGCAGGCTTTTCCTGCCAGCGCAGGGCATTGGAAAATGCTGGCACTGCCAAAAACCCATTGTGTGCTACAGTTCCCCAAACATCCCTTTATTTTTATTGTTCTGTTAATTACTGTTTAAACTTTAATAAGTCACTTCGTCAGGAGGGGACCTCTAGCGAGGAGATCTGTGCAAACAGAGTCCTCTGAGGTACCCGGCTAAATCATAGCTTTTTCTCCAACGTGGGAATGTTTGTTTAGGAAGAAAACCTGTTATTTTAGGGACAGTTACAAAAACACAAGAATTGCGACAGTTAAATTGTCACGGCTGTGAAGCAGACAGCTAGAGAGCTCTGCCCACGTGAAGCCTGAGAGACACACAGGAACATGCAGGGACACAGAGAGACCTTTTAGGGGGACACGGTGACACCCAGAAGCATGCAGAGACACTAGTGACTAGGAGATACATGCAGAGACCCTGCAACACACAGATGCACAGGAACAGGTAGAGACATCCAGCCACATTCACAGACACTTGGGAAAACGCAGCCACATCCAGGAAGCCCCTGACTTTCCTTTCCTGCTACACGAGCCCCTAGAACAGTGACGGGATTCCAAGTTAGGGACTGCAGGGGAAATTAAAGCATGGCCTGAATGAGACACACGGAGATACGCTGGTGTGCATGGAGACACAAGGACACTCATGAGAACACACAACGACAAAGTGACACACAGACAGCACATAGGAGCTGTATAGAAAAGCTCCACTTTTAGAGCTATGTTTTGCCAGTGACGGCTCGGCTGAAATGGGACATTTCTGTCACAACTGCTTACTTTTCTAGTTGTGACTTTCGGTCCTTTTTTCCCTTTAATCCCATGCTACATTCGCACGTGTACGTACTGTATATACATGTGCAGGTACATTTGGAAGTGTGGCTCAGTTTTCAGAAACGCCTGTATGGAAATGTGCAAATGTAGGCACACACAAATCCGCATCAATTAAAAAAGATCACGTGTGAGCACATAGACAGGTCTGCAACCCTGCCTTTCACCGGTATCACCTAGCATACAGTGCTTCCACTTCAGCAAGGGATTCTGGGAAATGACAAGGGGATTCTGGAAAATTACATGCAAATGAGCATACCATGTCACCTTTTGCCCAAAATTCATTTTTACATGGGACCCTTATAAGCTAATGCTCGCTGTTAACACCTGTATTAAGACGTGAATGTGCTCACAAGTGAGCATTTGCTATTTGCTATACGGTGTGTGTGTGTGTATATGTGTATATATATATATATATATGTATATACATGTATATATATGTATATATATATGTGTCTCTCTCTCTCTCTCTCTCTCTCTCTCTCTCTCTCTCTCTCTCTGTGTATGTATATATATCTCAAATCACAAAGCAGCACTCAGAAGTTGATGTACAAAAAAGTGTATTTGAACACAAAGAGGCACACACTCCAACGTTTCGGTCCCAGTAAGAGGACCTTCTTCAGGGAGGTGCTGCTTTATGTGAAGCACTGTATGCTAGGTGATTATGGTGAAAGGCAGGGTTGCAGACATATGTGAATGTGCTCACAAGTGATATTTGTATTTGATATATATGTATATATATATATATACACACACACACACACACACACACACACACACACACACACACACACACACGCACACACACACGCACACACAAGCTTAAGTATGCACACATCTCTCCCTGGTGGCAAAGGAAAGCATCTATAAAAAAGCAAGGAAATTTCCATATTTGTGTAAATTGCTTTAAAAGCATTTTATCTTGTCATAAAAAGCGAGAGTGCTGTGCGAGTGATCCTGGCCTGAAATGATTGGACAGCAGTGCACGGGCTGCTAATGGCCATTTTGCTCCAGGGTGGCTTATTAAAAAATTTATACACAAATGCTTAAAATTGCATAAATTATTAAAAAAAAAAAAAGGAAAAAAGAAACCTAGTAAGCACTTTAATCGCTCACACCCCTTCCACTGCCGTCCCCACACAGTGACAGCGAGGCAAAGTGTCAGACACATTGTGTGCTTGCGATGGGTATTTGGGTGGCAAGACAGTGTGAGATGTTGTGTATGTGTAGCTATAAGTGAGCGCATCAGAGGGAGACTGAAGGTGTACTGACTGCGTGTGTATGAGAGCAGGGATTCTAATGTAAGCGTGAGCAGGCAGTGTGTACACTTTGCCCGTGTGTGACTGCGTGTGTATGAGAGCAGGGATTCTAATGTAAGCGTGAGCAGGCAGTGTGTACACTTTGCCCGTGTGTGACTGCGTGTGTATGAGAGCAGGGATTCTAATGTAAGCGTGAGCAGGCAGTGTGTACACTTTGCCCGTGTGTGACTGCGTGTGTATGAGAGCAGGGTTTCTAATGTAAGCGTGAGCAGGCAGTGTGTACACTTTGCCCGTGTGTGACTGCGTGTGTATGAGAGCAGGGATTCTAATGTAAGCGTGAGCAGGCAGTGTGTACACTTTGCCCGTGTGTGACTGCGTGTGTACGAGAGCAGGGATTCTAATGTAAGCGTGAGCAGGCAGTGTGTACACTTTGCCCGTGTGTGACTGCGTGTGTATGAGAGCAGGGATTCTAATGTAAGCGTGAGCAGGCAGTGTGTACACTTTGCCCGTGTGTGACTGCGTGTGTACGAGAGCAGGGATTCTAATGTAAGCGTGAGCAGGCAGTGTGTACACTTTGCCCGTGTGTGACTGCGTGTGTACGAGAGCAGGGATTCTAATGTAAGCGTGAGCAGGCAGTGTGTACACTTTGCCCGTGTGTGACTGCGTGTGTATGAGAGCAGGGATTCTAATGTAAGCGTGAGCAGGCAGTGTGTACACTTTGCCCGTGTGTGACTGCGTGTGTATGAGAGCAGGGTTTCTAATGTAAGCGTGAGCAGGCAGTGTGTACACTTTGCCCGTGTGTGACTGCGTGTGTATGAGAGCAGGGATTGTAATGTAAGCGTGAGCAGGCAGTGTGTACACTTTGCCCGTGTGTGACTGCGTGTGTACGAGAGCAGGGATTCTAATGTAAGCGTGAGCAGGCAGTGTGTACACTTTGCCCGTGTGTGACTGCGTGTGTATGAGAGCAGGGATTCTAATGTAAGCGTGAGCAGGCAGTGTGTACACTTTGCCCGTGTGTGACTGCGTGTGTATGAGAGCAGGGATTCTAATGTAAGCGTGAGCAGGCAGTGTGTACACTTTGCCCGTGTGTGACTGCGTGTGTATGAGAGCAGGGATTCTAATGTAAGCGTGAGCAGGCAGTGTGTACACTTTGCCCGTGTGTGACTGCGTGTGTATGAGAGCAGGGATTGTAATGTAAGCGTGAGCAGGCAGTGTGTACACTTTGCCCGTGTGTGACTGCGTGTGTACGAGAGCAGGGATTCTAATGTAAGCGTGAGCAGGCAGTGTGTACACTTTGCCCGTGTGTGACTGCTGTGTACGAGAGCAGGGATTCCAATGTAAGCGTGAGCAGGCAGTGTGTACACTTTGCCCGTGTGTGACTGCGTGTGTACGAGAGCAGGGATTCTAATGTAAGCGTGAGCAGGCAGTGTGTACACTTTGCCCGTGTGTGACTGCGTGTGTATGAGAGCAGCGATTCTAATGTAAGCGTGAGCAGGCAGTGTGTACACTTTGCCCGTGTGTGACTGCAAAGTTGTGAGAAGTGGACAGTGTGTCTCCAGGAGGTGACATTATGAAGTTAGGGCAGGAGTGGGCAACCCCAGTCTTCAAGGGCCACCAACAAGTCAGGTTTTAAGGATATCCCTGCTTCAGCACAGGTTGTGCAGTTTTCGACTGAGCTACCTGTGCTGAAGCAAGGGTATCCTTAAAACCTGACCTGTTGGTGGCCCTTGAGGACAGGAGTTGCCCACTGCTGAGTTAGGTTTTGGTTTGCATATGAAAGTAGCGAGTATAAAAACTTTTATTTCATATAGAGCTCACTGAGCCTGCGCCTGCGCTCACTGAGCCCGCGCCTGCGCTCACTGAGCCTCTCCTTCAGTGTGTGATACAGTTGTGGGCTGTGCGTGCTTCCCGTCCGGCTGCAAACAAGGACAAAACTTGAGCACCAGAACATTTGCACCAGATTTACTGCAGAAAAACAATCCTTCCAATGTGTTCCTGTGTTTGCTAAATCTTCTTTTTTTGCTCCAATTTACCGGGTGACTGTGAAATAGCCCGCATTGTATTTGTGGGGCGGAATTTGAATGAGATTCGTGTAAGAAATGATGGCCAAGCATGCAGTGTGTGCTCTGTGAGTTATACAAATCGCGCGTGTGTAATGTTTGAGAACGAGTACGCTGGCACACTTGCGGTGGCTACTGAGTATTAAGTGAACGTCGCAATTGTTTTTTGACGAGGAGACAAAGGGACCGTACCCAATAATAATAATAATTTTATTTCATATAGCGCTTTTCTCCCATTGGCACTCAGCGCGTCACAGTTACAGCACAGCGCGCGGTACGCAGCACGTAGGAATGTTACAGGCACAGTCCCTGCCCAGAGGAGCTGACACTCTGGTTTTGGTGCCTGAGGCACAGGGAGATAAAGTGACTTGCCCGAGGTCACAAGGAGCCGACACCGGGAATTGAACCAGGCTCCCCTGCTTCAAGGTCAGTGTCAATGTTTTACAGTCAGTAAAGAAGCTAAGAAGCTGTTGACTGCAAAACGGAGTTAAAAAGGCAATGCAAAGTATGTGGGTGAGCAAGGAAAATGAGGAGTATCTGTCAGAAATGCTTCAAGGGGACAAATATATCTACACGTGCTCTGTGCTGCATGCTGTGTGTGTTTGTGGTGCATGCACAGATGTGAGCGTGTGCGCGAGTTGTGTGTGTGTGTGTGTGTGTGTGTGTGTGTGTGAGTGCCGGAGGTGCCCTAGCAGCCGGGCTCTGGCGGGCGGGCGGGCAGCGCTGTGCTGGCTACACATTGATTTGTGTCCGTGGTGCAGCTGCCGACCTCTATTGAGGAACAAACATAATCAGCACTGACGCAAATTAGATGGTTATTCGTTTTGAAAATTGACAGAAAAACAATAAAAAAGATGAAATGCTCCCAAATCAATAGATATAATGAAATTCAAATAATCCGAGAGATGAGGTCTCCATGGCAACTGATAATGTGGAAAAGAAAACAATTTAATAAAGGACAGACACACTTTGCAAACAGATTGGCGAAGGGGGAGGGGGGCGAGGGGTGGGGGGGGGAGGAGGAGTTGGTTACTGTGTCTTCGTGAAGGATCACTGTCCGTCCCAAGGACGGCTGCAATAATTAAGAAGGCCTTTCGGTCCAGAAAGTGCAGATTCAGGTTTTTAATACACAAAATTATTTCAGGAGCAGTGAATCGGAAAGTCGTTTGTTCTGACCTTCCTCCAGTGAGGCCTGCAGCAGGGCATGGCGGAGACGCCGGGGCTGGAAGGGCTGAGTTATGGCATATTTGTGTTTTTATAGAGCTGGAGGGGAGGGGGAGAGGTTAAACAGTATTTACAGCTCACTTGTTTTCAGAAGGAGAGAGAAATCGAGTTTATGGAAGGAAAAAAAAAATGCGCTGGGTGGATTGATTTTTGTATTTTTTTTTTTTTTTTTGCCCTCCCTGTTTTTCCAATGGGGAGGGCAGGGGGGGGGGGGGGTATTAAGAGGGCAGTGTGGGGGTGACACTCTCTGCTGGGGACTGGAGTGAAATGGAGTGGTGGGGGGGCAGAGGGGCGCCCAAATTATATCCTGCATTTGCCTTTCCCTTGTAAATTCAAATATGTCCTCGAATGAGCGTGTTGGCACCTGCATGTATACTGTGGGCATTGTTATAAAGGGAGGGGAGACAGGAGAAATGGCTGTCACATATAGGGGTACACAAGTGGGGGGGTGTATACAGGGGGGGGGTGGCCCACCACATCTTTGTGACGCTGAAGGTCGTTTGGTGAGGGTCAGGGAGTGAATGATGGAAACTAATCCCGTAAGCACTTTCATCCTGGAGAAGACACCAAAAGATGACAAACGCACCACGGGTTAAGCTGCTCACTACCTCCTCCCCAAACCATTCTTCTATTACAGCTAAGCCATTGCTGCATGAGGGGTCTGCCATGTCTTCCAGGGGTTGCAGAGCCATTAGCCGCTACACAGGGCTGCAGAGCCATTAGCCCCTACAGAGGGCTGCAGAGCCATTAGCCGCTACAGAGGGCTGCAGAGCCATTCGCCCCTACAGAGGGCTGCAGAGCCATTAGCCCCTACAGAGGGCTGCAGAGCCATTCGCCCCTACAGAGGCCCTACAGAGAGCTGCAGAGCCATTAGCCGCTACAGAGGGGCTGCAGAGCCATTAGCCGCTGCAGAGCCATTAGCCGCTACAGAGGGGCTGCAGAGCCATCCGTTTGCTCGAATGTGATATCTCAGAATGGTTTGACACCCAATCTTCTTGACGGCTTTTTCTTCATAAGACGAGAGCGATGTCCTTGTCCAGGAGTGACCAACTCCAGTCCTCCAAGGGCCACCAACAGGTCAGGTTTTCAGGATTATCCCTGCCTCAGCACAGGTGGCTCGGGTCATTATGACTGAGCCACTGATTGAGCCACCTGTGCTGACGCAGGGATATCCTTAACACCTGAGCTGTTGGGGGGCCCTGGAGGACTGGAGTCGGTCACTCCTGGACAAGTCTCTTTGGAGACATCATCAGCGGGATTCTTCAATCTTTTTTTCTTCCCTGCTTTTATTTTTTAATTACACCCTGCATTACAACTGCTGCATGCAATGACAAATTGGTATCGAAATTGACCATTTTCTTCAGGATGTTGTAACACAACCACACAGAATGTGGAAGGATGATAGTCAGAGTGCAGTTTATATCCAGACAAAGTTAAATAAAATTGTGGGAAAATGTTGTAAATACCTCTTAACTTTTTAATCGTTGGCACGTTGTTCTGTTTAGTCAATAAGTACTTTTCGACTAGCAGTAATAAAGTATTTCACATACAGGGCAATATTTAGCAGTAATAAAGTATTTCACATACAGGGCAATATTTAGCAGACCGGAGCATTGCTCCAAAACAAGTGCAAATTGATTCATTTTGACTCTGCATCAATGATTCAAGGCTATTTGCCCCAAATTTATATCAGGGGAATATTATGTGGAGTGGTAGGAAGAGGCGTTAGGAAATGATATGGTGAAGACCATATTAAATATATAAGTTGTTATTATAACTTCCACCTACAACTGGTCCCGTTTTCCTTTCTCTCGCTGACGAAATAAATCCGTCCAGGTTTACGTGGCAGTAACCCATTGTCCTAAGATCTGCACCAAGACGAGAAGCCAGGTGAACCACATTTAAGCAGTACATGTCACTGAAAGTGATGGCGATGAGCATGTGTGCTGTGTTTTGAAGCACATTGCACCACCTTGAAACATACCCCGCGTGTAATCTGTCGTGCACGCAGGTCATGCATTCCAGTGATCATTCATCGCTTTCTTCTGCACAAGCACTTTTAAGCAGAGGCCTGAGGTTCACTTAGTATAGATGCTCCTGTCTCTTTCAGTACCGAATGCTCCTATAATGAGTTGAAAAGCCATGCTAATAGAAACTGTTCCTGGGCATCTTACTCCTGCTTTTGTAACCCAATATCCATTATCCATTAACCCATTGCTGATTTAAAACTCAAAGGTTGAAACACACCCTTGATATCCACGTCGGTGTGTAGTTTCTCCAATTACACAGCAATTATTAAAATGTGTGATTTTGATGTAAAGAAATGTAAAAAAAATAAATGTTTATTACCATTTAAGAAATAGGGTTTCCATTTATATTTTATTATTATTATTATTATTACTGTAGTTTAGCTGCTTAATTATTGAAGCCACGAATACGAAACTTTTTCATGTAATTGCACTTTTGAAAAGTAAGTCTCCAAATGTAACTCTCTTGGGGGAAAAAGTGGAGCGTTGAAGAACAGTGGTACGGTCAACATTCCGGATTTCCCGGCCTAGCTAACTAAAACCAGCCGTTATTCACACACAGTGAGCAATCAATAATTACTTTTACATTTTGGCAAAAAAAAAAAAAGGTTACAAATAAAATTCTATTTCTCACATTATTAAAATAATGATTGAGTTATTGAGTTGGGAGTACGTGGCATTGCCATAATACAGGGGTTCTCAACTCCCAAGACCCCCCCCCCCCAACAGGTCAGGTTCAGCACATGTGGCTCAACCAGTCCCTGCTCCAGTCTTCGATTGAGCCACCTGTGCTGAAGCAAGGATATCCTGAAAACCTGACCCGATGCAGGATCTTGAGAGCTGGAGTTGGGAACTCCTGCATATAAGGATTTCCAAAGTATGCAAATAAAAGGTATTGGAGCCATGGTTGAAATGCCACGAAAAGTAGTGGTACTGTGCTTATGACATGTTTATTTTATAAGAACAGCAAATACATCCTTTTTACCCATAAAAAAAAGACTTTTATGGTTTACATTTTCAAATAGCGAAATAGTGCTACCCTGGACCATCCTACATACTTAAAGCACTTGATCCAAAGTTAGATGCCCCCGCCATTATACTACCTAATGTGTAAGTATATAAAGCACAGTAGGTTCCCTTTCTCTCTGCTAAAAGTACCAGAAAGTTATTTTTTTATTTATTTTAAATCTGATGCCCTGTCCAGGAGTATTAAGTGCCCGGGCGGGTAAGGTGAAGTTCTCCCCAGAGCAGACTAAAGGTCGCCACGGTAACCTAGATGAAGAAAATCTTGATTTTTAACACTAAAAAAAAAACCCCAATCTCTTTTAAAGGGGGAATAAATGGAACAGGACCTGCTCTGGGGAGAGCCGGAGAGGGGCAATAGCCTAACATTATATTTGTGGAACTCCTATAGGCTGCTGAGGGAGATTGCTGCTTTTGAAGAGATCCCCCTGGATCTCCTTGCAAATCTCCCTTCCAGGAACGTGGTCTGCCTGGCCACACGGTGCTTTCGATGGTGTGAAGATGTGGACCCCGCAGACTTTGCTACTCACACATTGGGCGAGTGCTGGCCAAGGAAGGGGGGATACATCCTTAAGAAGAAATATGTGCTCATTTTTCTTAAGCCAGGGCTCACACTGAATGAAATGTTTAGATGTCTCGCCAAGGGGTAACTTTATTTCCTACCAGGGAGTTCAGCGCCGCACAGACAGGGCCATAAAGCAGAGTGCAGGGAGCTGACAGCCGGCCGTGCATTAGAAAGCCTATAACTCAGGGGGGTGCCAGGTTCTGCCCCCCTCCTAGCAGCGGTGTGATTTACAGATATGGGAGGGGAGGGGGCTCATTTCTCAGGACTAGAGAAGAGGGGCTGGACAATCAGTGGATCAGGAGAAGGGGAGGGGGAGAGGAGTACAGGTCAGAGAGACAATGCCCTTTAATAAGAGACTGCATTGCAGGAGGCCAAGTGACAAGAAATGTGACTGCCTATTTATAACGTGCCCGTATACTGTGTGCTCAGGTACGGAAGCACAATGTGTGTGTTTTAGGGGGTATTATTGTACAGTATATGTGCAGTTTGTGTTCCACATTTATAGGGGAGGTGAGATGTTTGTGTGTAGGAAGTATAAATTATTAAAAATATATAAATAGCGTGTGTGTGTTACACAGATAAGTGGGCAGCACGTGCCTGGATAGGTATATAGTGTGTCTTAGAGGTCCGGGTGTATAGTAGGTGTGTTACAGATGGACATGCAAGATGCATGTGTGTTATGGGTGAAGGTTGGATATTGTGTGTGTGTGTGTTACAGGTGGGAGGGATTCGGGATGTGTGTGTGGTTAGTGAACGAGCCCCGTGTAGTTGTGTGACGGGGTCAGGATGGATTAGGATGCATTGTGGGAGGTACCAGAAAGCAGGGAAGAGTTTTCCGGACTGCCGCCAAAGATTTAATATTTGTTTGAAATGAGAAACGATTCTCAAATGAATTTGCAGAGCTCTGGAATTAATGTCACCTCCCTTTCAATTTCTGGTGCCTGCTGATTTGAATATTTATAAATATCAGTAAATTATTTATTGGGGCAATCTGCTGTACCATTTACCAATTGCTTTTAACACTTTAGTTTCTGCAACTGCATGTGTAAATGGGTATGTCTGTAAAGGCTTGTATATTTGTGTGTATAGAAATGTAGATAACATTGTATACTTTGGTTTTATGAGTATATATCAATGTCTACTTGTATGTATACATTATGTAGATTAACGCAAAGGATTATAATATAAGGGAAACATATAACATCAAGTCCAACCCCTTCTCTTCAATAAGGCTTCCCCTGTAACTATATAATTAACCAAATACAACAAAAGCAGAGATGGCGATTAAACTCAAATGGAACTATTTCTTTCATTGTATCCTTTTAGACTTTTACAAACAAAATGCTAAACATTTCATGGAATATTTGAAGTTTAAAAGTCTCAAAAATAGCTAAACCGTCAGTTTCCATTTGTATGTGTGCTACATTTGATCAGTTTGTTTAAATGTGCGTGTAACGGTGTATATCTGTTTGTATGTGATTGTATTTGTGTAACAGTGAATGTTCCCATCCCGGCAGTCACTGTGGCACAGTTTGATAGAGGTGACAGGTTCCAGTTGGTGCCGGGCACACAAGTGGTGATGAGGTTTATGGGTGAATTGTCTGTGCTGTCGAGAGAATCAGTTTATCAGATCCGAGTAATTAAGTTTATCTAATGAAAATACACAGGATTAATATTTCATCTGTCTATTTGGGGGATTTGGTGCTAACAGGCTATGTGGATGGCATGTTTGGGAACAGATGTCCCTCCAATAAAAGGCTAAGCCACAGACGGAGACCTTCCAGCTCTTCTTCAGGCTCCAAGGCGAGAGGAAATAAAAAACAGAGTAGAAAGGGGAGCCAAGTATAACAACTCCTATGGCTTTTACGATTATCTAATGTGTTCTGAGTAAGCTGTGGGCCATTTGTGTATTAGTTAAGAGCGAGATGTGAGGGAGCAATGGGCCAGTTGGGAGGGAACCATGGTCTAGTTATAGGCAAGGCATATATACCAGTTGTGAGCAAGATGTGGACAGATTGTGAGGAAGCCTTGGATCAGTTTTGAGCAGACTTTGGCCAGTTGTGAGAGCCATGAGCCAGATGTGAACAAGAGGCAGGAACTTGTGAGGATGCCATGGAAAAGTTGAGTTGTGGGCAATCCATGAAATGGTTGTGAGATGGGCCTTAGCTTATTCCATTATTACTGAATATTCAATCAGTTGAAACGGAGTTGTGGGTCAGTTTACACCATATCAACACTCTAACGTTGGGTTGTGCCCTGTATAAGCGAAATAAATAATTCAACAAGACACAAACATCTTCTATAATATGGAAATCTCTTTCCAACTTTCCCTAGCAAGGATAAAAGACTAAAGCGACAGTATGAGCTAGAAATTCCCAAGGTTGCCAGCCCGGGACAGCACAGACCCAAGGTCGTTTCCTTGACTAAAAGCAATAATGTGTTTTATTGATAAACTGTGTGGCAGAGTGTGCTGTATCCTGCACACACAGAAATTCACATTGAGTGTCACAGCAAGCATACTTCATATACTGTTTAGCACATAGGACTGCCCCTACTGCACTGCATGCCATAGTCATGCAAGGGTGTGTGCAATTCTTCTTTAGAGTATCACCCACACTCCCAAGAAGTACAGATGGAGATATAGCTCAGCACCTTAAACTCTTCACTGGTACTAGCTTCTTTTGCTGAACACTTTGCCGTTGATGGCTTCACACACACAGCACGCTTAGAATGACTGTAGAAAAAGATATACACTGGTACACAAACTCAGCGCGACTATAAGCAGAAATCCACACAGGCCCATACCTTATACATTGTTTCTTGGTATGAGTCCGTGCTGCTTTGAGAAGGCCGACCATACGGCAATTAAATTGCGCTGCCATTGTTTAAAGAGGAAGTTGCGAGTGTAAATACAGCAGTGGGTGAGCTTGTGCTGGGAAAGAGATGAAAACGTTCCCGTTGACAGGCAGGGTTTATAAATGTCTTCCTTATATTGATGTCAAATTTTAAAAAAGCATTTTCGCTTTTTGGAATAATGAAATAAAACGGGATGTTTATTTAAACAGAACAACAGTAAAGCAGACTCGTTTACCTAGCGCGCCGTGGGAGGGGCGCGTATTAACCCATCGGTGACCATACATCCCATCTATCAGTACGTGAGAGTGACACGCGGTAACCCGGAACTGATGTGAAATGGTTGTTGTCTGCATTGCTTTTGATGCCTGTCCTGAGTACTTTCTCTCTCCCCCCCCCCCCCTCTTTAAATAGATGAATAACTGGGGTGCATATATGCATTCCCATTTGATCAGAAATTTAAAAAAATATCTTAATTTCTAAGCATTCACTTTTATTATACCTTAGCCCGGGGGTAGCCAACTCCAGTCCTCAAGGGCTACCAACAGGTCAGGTTTTCATGATATCCCTGCTTCAGCACAGGTGGCTCAGCTGAGCCACTGATTGAGCCACCTGTGCTGAAGCAGGGATATCCTGAAAACCTGATCTGTTGGTAGCTCTTGAAGACTGGAGTTGGCTACCCCTGCCTTAGCCACTTTTTCATCTTTATGTGATCCATCGCTCATCTCCTCTGCAGCTTCCATCATAACCGTCGCTCAGCTCATTGGACTCTCATTCAGCATCCACGTCTCTCTCTTTCTCTAGTCTTTGTCACTCACCCTCTCGGTCGGGTCTCTCAGGGACTTCAGTGTGAGAACTGAGACGGGGTCCTCTCCAGTAGAGCGCGCCCGGATAGTTTGCGATTAAGCTACAGATCTCTGGTTGCACTGCTTTCACCTCTTGACACCAACATATTTGTGCACTAGGTGGACTGGACGTGAATTTGTGTCTCTCACAGTGGATTAGTACTGCAGATGTATTTCTGGCTTAGTGCATTTGTCTATCTGTCCTGACATGATGCATATCCCTACCTCCTTACCCCCCTCCATCCTTCCAAACTCCTCTTGTGTTACAGAAGCTGTCAGGAGTTTAAGTTGTGCAGTAGTTGTGTTGGCTCAATGACAATGTGTCTAACCTCCTGTCTGTTTGTACTGAGCTGTCAGGTTGGAGGATTATAGCTTGTCACAGGGGCTGCCGGGAGCATTGTAGGGGGTCTGACTGACACCAGTGGTTTGCTGCTAACACTTTGCACAAAAGAGACTCATCTGGATGTCCGTCTTGCGTCGCCAGTAGAGGTCAGCGTGGCTGCGTATATTTGGATTGAGTTGATATCCAAGTATGGGCGCGTGTAATTTGTAATTACTGAGGTGATGTGCATTTGTGGATAAGATCCACTTATTAGTTTAGCCTCTTCCTAATAATGGGAATTCTGACAATCCAGAACACATTGTGGGCTTTTTGGTATTTTATTTATTTATTTATATAATAATACTAGCGGGGAAATGACTGGCGTTGTTTGGGAATTCTAAGAAACCCCTTAAAATACTGAGATTTATAAATAGATCACAATTATTTTTTTAGTTTCTTAATGAAAAATTGTGATGTATTTTTATTCCAATGCTGTTGGGTAAACTATATTTTTGGTGTTTCCATCAGGCGCAAAAACATAAACAAAATTCCACTTGCCCCTCTGGAGCATCCAACATAAAGTTGACCATGTGCAAAGCGTGAATTTTCTAACTTCAGTCCGGCTACTTACAATCCTGCCGAGATTTGGTTAAAATCAGTACAGTTTTGAAAGGGTCAGTCCGCCATCTTGATTCAAAATGGCATCCAATATAAAAAAATTGGCAAAAACCTGCTCCTTGATCTCAGAAATCACCATGTAAAATGTGGGGACTGTATCTTAAGAGGTGTCCAAATGTGTAGCGACCAGACACACAACTTTGCAAAATATGTAGTAGATTTTTCCAGGAGAAAGGACATTGAGACTTTCCTTTCGTTTTAAAGTAAGCTCTGGGTACAGAATATTAGGGTGACAACGTGGTGTATTACAGTTACCTCATATATTCTCCAGCCGTGTTACACCTCTCTCTCTCTCTCTCTGTCCCCGTCCCCTCACCCCCTCCTCCAGCTGAAAGAAGTGTTTGCACTGACGCAACCTCGGGAAAGCCGAAGATGGCTGCCAAACGGAAAGGCGGCCTGAAACTAAATGCGATCTGTGCCAAACTGAGGCAAGTGGTGTCTGAGCAGGGGTCCGATCTTGGGGAGGCGGAACAACCAGGGCCCCCAGAGAGCAGCAAAAGGGAAGGTGAAGAAGCCCAAGAAGCGGATCCCACGGAGAGTCTGAGCCCTGAGCAGAGGAGTGCAGAGGAGGACAAGCGCCGCAGGGAGGTGATAGAGAAGTGGGTGAATGGGGAGTACACAGATGATCCCCCTGAAAGGACAAGCAAGGACTGTAAGAGGGTAGGGCTGGCTGAGTTACCTCCTGAAGGTGTCTACATGCTACAACCGAAGGGATGCAGCGACGAAGAAGACAACAGGCAAGAGGCGCGAGTCTCTCAGGGCGGCACCTACAAGGAGGGGCGAGGTTCAGACAGAACCGCCCCAAAGGATGCACCAGAACCAGCCTCTAAACCAACCCCAGTTGCATCCTCAGGTGAGTGAGGCTGTGATCTCTTACCCATGTGCAGCTCAGTGGGGTCCCCTGACACTTATTAGGTCATGTCCACTTATCACTGATCCTCAGTGCACATTTAGCTGTCCATTACCTAGAGCCGGAATGGCCAACTACAGTCCTCAACGGCCAGGTTTTAAGAATATCCCTGCTTCAGCACAGGTGTCACGGTAGCCACCCTTGACCTAGAGCAAACACCCAGCCCCAATTATTCCCGATGTCCCTGATGGTGCTTTTAAATGGAAAAGTATGTGCCACCCCCTTACTCCCTTCCCCGAGTGCACACACAGATCCACTCGTCCCTCGCTGATAGTAAGTTGGGGGATTTTTGCACAGTGCCTGTTGTTGCTCTGCAGGGTGGCCACATACACTGGGGTTACTGGGCTGTTCTGCCGTGCTTTGGCTTCTTATAGATCACTGTGTGAGTGTTTAGGCGGGCAACGTGTTGGCTTGGCTGTTGCTGGTTGGCTGAAAGTGGCAGTGCCGTGCAAGCCTCATAATTATGCATGAAGATATAAACAGAGCTGTTTAATTATCCTTCACCACATCAGTGACAAAGTAATTAACAAACATTGTGAGATCAATGGGAAGATGTGTGACCTTCAGCAGACGCCCATAGGAAAGCATGTCCCTCTGAGGGACAAGGTGACTCCACTCGTATGCACTCATACTAAGTCACAGACACACACACACACACACACACATCCCAAAGCGAACACAGAAATGATCAGCATAAAGGATTGTAAAGTACGGTATATGTTCCTACTTATGGGATCCTAGACCAGGCACGATTCCTCCCTCTTCAGTGTTTCCCTTCCAAATATAGCATGCTAGCTATATATATATATATATATCCCACTGCCTGAGTTTTGTGTGATGTTTCTCCCCTGACACCGTGCTAAGGGACACAGGAGGGAGAGGAGCACAGGAAATCTTCTCTGCACAGATAATGTACACGTAGTGCGGTATCATTTCATGTATGAAATCATGTTTATTATGACTCCAACCCCAGACAATTAACATAATGGGTCCAATTATCTACAGAACAAATGGAGCGGTATTTGTTTCACTGTCAGTATACAGAGGTGACCTGTGCCATTAACTTTAATTGTACAGTACCATAAGATATTTAGCAATATATCACAACATAACATGTATTTGCAATAGTAATGCTTGCACTGTATGTCATAATATAGCATATGAGAATTGCCAGTGGTCACATCTATGCATTCTGAGAAAAATCTAGACACGCACAAATCCCTTGCCTCGGAAACCCTAGCTTTGACTTGTGCAAGTTGTTAATGAACTCACTGTAATCCTCAGCTAAGGTCTGTCAAGTGCACAGGTCAACTCCACAACCTCTTAGCTGGTTTACGTACTAGCCTGCAGTGCATAGCTAAACAAGGAGCCCTAGCTCAAACCTAAAGAAATATCACTGATCAACTGTCTTCTATGCTGTGCTAACAAACACACGCTTCATAACACAATTTTCTGCTTGCACTATAATTACAGGCTCCTGTGCGTGCTTCTTCTGACATTACGCCTGCAAATCCATGTGTGTGTGTATATATATATATATATATAGGCTCGTGACACGTTTAATCCCTGTTTCCAAACGCGGCAGATGGAGTCTGAGACTTTTCCCAGAGTTTCTGAAAATTTCATTCAGTAGTTTTACACAAATGTCAGACTTTTCATTGGGAAAATATATCAGCAAAACATTTAAACAGAATGTTACCAAATATGGCAGGGGCGACAGAGGACGATCCGAGGTACACGATCTGTAACTTGGACCATTTTCAAGATAATTCCAATTATAATTCATCCATAGAAATCTTCTCACTGACAAAACATTGTTAGCTTCTCGACTGGCACTGACTTTGGCTGATGCCAACATTTACATTACTTTCCATAGCAATGTAGTTCATGGAGCCATGTGATTACAAATACATTGATATGAATTTTCGGAGATTTTGCCCGTTTCCCAGCACTAAAAGGAAAGTAAATCCATTAAAACAAAATCTATATGATGAGATTAAAAGTAAGGGGTGACCATCGATGGTTCACTTATAGGTCACTCACCAGCATAACTCCCCCCCACCCCTCCCTAGCCTTCCTCATAATGTTAATGTTCTGATTCTGATCAATAACGGAAGGGGGTTGAGTTATGGTAGTTGGTGACATTAGAATGTGAGTCACTGAATCATAAATAACCCTCGTTGCTCACCATACCTGTGACGCCCAATCCAGCCTCTGCTTTGTCATGACATCCCACATGGCATTCCCATACATGTGACGGGTGAGGTTATGAAAATAAATTGCAGGGGGGCAGAACCCCCTTGTGCACCCCCTTACTCTGTTTCATACACACAAACCGGAAGGTTACCGTAAGGGGGATTTTTGCTAATATATTTGTAATGATACATCGTGTTCTTATGCCTATATTTTTCTAATATTAATAATATTTTTTTTTTTGTAAAGATGGGTAAACGGCTGGATAGATTTATAGGAAGGTGGATAGATTTATAGGAAGATGGATAGCTAGCACTGTGTTTCATACTTTTATGAATCCACAAAGGTCCGTTTCCTCACCCTCCGCAGACTCTGACAGACAGCACTTGGCTTGTCTTCCTGTAAAAATTACTTTCCTTCATATCAGGCCAGAGCGAGAGAGCAGAGACATTTATGAAAACTTTGTTTAATGTACTGAAAAGCCATCGTTGAGAACATTTAGGGAATTGATTTTCCTGCCATTGATGAACTCCTTTTTATTTTACCCCAGTATTAATTACTTTTTTTTTTTTTTTAAACAAATTAATTTAAAAGTCATAAAACCTAACAAGTGAGCCAGACGTGTGTAGGGAAGGATAAGGCAGGCTGTGTGGCTGTGATTCTGAGCTTTTACCTCTTCCACACACACAGGAGAAGCCTCATCTCTACGCGATTATGCAGCCAACACTATGAATGAATTTCTCGGGATGTTCGGGTACGCCCAGCCCAATGTGCGGGACGAGCTTGCAAAGAAGATCAGCTTTGAGAAGCTCAATGCTTCTACCTCAGATCCCCCTACTGCTGAGGATCCCCTCAGCAAACGAGCCAGGTTCTCCAAGTACGAGGAGTACATTCGCAAGCTGAAGGCTGGCGAGAACCTGCCCTGGCCTCCCCAAGTGGCAAAGTGTGAAGAGCTCAACTCCAAAACACTGCAGGTCAAGGAAGTTGTAACCCAGCAACCGGCACAGCAGCCACTGTCCGTCAGGGTGCTAGGGCATGAGGCGACCACTCTGCCGGAGTCAAAAACCACCATCTTGCCCCTGTCGACAGCTGGCAGCTCCCACATGCAGGGTCTGATGTCCCGAGCATCCAAATACGACTTCTTTATTCAGAAGCTAAAAACGGGAGAGTCCCTGAGGCCACAGAATGGAAATACCTATAAGAAGCCCTCCAAGTACGACCTGGAAAATGTCAAGTATCTTCACCTTTTCAAGCCGGGGGAAGGGAATCAGGACATGGGCGGCTCCATTGCTTTTAAGACGGGAAAAGTGGGGCGTCCTTCCAAGTACGATGTGCGTAATATCCAGAAGCTCACACCATTAAAGCCAGCAGCAGTGGTCCCCAGCCTGGCCCAAGCACCTATCACAAGCACTCCCGCCACCCCCGTGCCAGCAGCAGAGCAGCCCGTGACATTGTCCTTCAACACTCCCGAATATCTGAAATCTACCTTCTCAAAGACGGATTCCATCACTACAGGGACAGTCTCCACAGTCAAGTAAGCACCCGATAACCGATAACTAATTACCAGCCCTATCAACTGCACACATATAGGTCATTACCACACATACACAGGGCAGTGGTATAGAGAAAACATCCCCTCCCTTCCCACCTGTGAGGTCCATTACTAGTCCTGTATCCTTCAGACAGCACAGGTCCCAAACTGAACGATGAAAAGAAAGGATCAGATATAGGGGAACAGGTCTGCAGGTAGTGTGTAGGGAAAGGCCATGAAAGGAAGGCATCTTTAGGAATGATAGAAGAATAATAGGTATGTTAATGTTTGGCTCCGGGTTATCAACCACCTATGAGATCAGGGTTGTTATAGAAGACACAGGACACATGCAAGGACACACATTCTCTTGCAGCTCTTCTATAACCACATGTAAACTGGATGCTGTACGGGGAAGAAAACGACAAAAACTATGACTGAGCTTCACTCCTTGTGCGCCAATATCACTGTAGCGAAAGGGTCTTTTTACAGTGGCAAAAGCCAGGCACTGTCACAGTGTGAGAGGGCACTCAGTGTTGTATCACTGCATGTGTGGGGGCACATAGACAAGTTTGGTGAGTGTGAGCTGTGGGTAGATAGGATGAGGATCATGTCACTGTGTGTGGGACAAATTGGGGTTTGTGTCACGGTGTGTGGAAGCCAGCAGTAATGCTGTTGTGTGCGGTAATGGGAGTGATAACACCTGCTACAACTGTGGCGGGGGGTTGAGCGGTTATCTGGAGCAGAAAGGCAGCAGGTTCGGGTCACTGCATTTAGTGGTATGTGGGGGTTTCTGTAAAAGTGTTTGTGGAGAAGCTTAGGAGAGGATGGTACATAGAGAGAATGATGGGGGCTGGGGGGTGCGCATTGTATTTTATGTATAGGTTAGATGGAGTATGTGTGTGTGTAGGGCAGAAGTGGGTTTGGGTCATTGTTTGAGTCAGGCAGACAGGGGTCTTTTGGGTCCGTGTTACTAACATCCAGATCCGGGAGTGTGGCATGAGACGGAGCTGGATAGGGAGCTGAATGGACTCTAACCAGCTCTGCCCTGTCTTTCTCACCAGGAATGGACTACCCCCAGACAAGCCCCCTGAAGATGTAAATATTTACCAGAAATATATTGCCAGGTAGGAGTGGTTTGTATGGAGGTGGGGGAGAGTTGTCTGCCTGTAGGTCCAGATGACATTTACCCATTTGCCACAGATTCTGCCATTTTTCTCTTAACATCCAAACTAACCTTTCACCCTACTGGGGACAGGGAGCAAAATCAGACACCCAAAGCCTGTGCAGGAGTCCCTCAGGAAACCTGTTCTATCAGCAGGCTGTGTGTGTGTGTGTGTGTGTGTGTGTGTGTGTGTGTATCTGTATGTATGGCATGCATGTTGTGTATTTGTCTGTGTTTCTGTGCAAAATAGTCCTAAATTCAGACATGATCAACACCACTATGGTACTTATTAATGTGGTCCACCCTGCCCCAGAACTTTATCTTTAATTGGACCTGTTCACGCTACTATCTCTCTCTCTCTCTCTGCTTCTCACCCCCACTCTGTCACTGTCTCTCTTTCCTTCTTAAGACTGTGCATTCTGTCCTCTTTGTCACCTCACCCACCTTCCTGTCACCCTCTGTCATTGTGTGCCCTCCTCACTCAGTGACTCCTTCTCCCGTGCAGATTTTCAGGCAGCCAGCACTGTGGACACATTCACTGTGCGTACCAGTACAGGGAGCACTACCACTGCCTGGACCCCGAGTGTAACTACCAGGTAAGGAGGCTTTTGATCTCTAAAGTGCCTAAACCCACACAGTGTTTGTGTTGCACTGCGCCTGACGCCACACGCTGTGTTCTGCATGACACTTTGTTATGTATGTGGGATGTGAGGTTGCGTACGTAACACAGAGCGGTACATGTATGTATATCTTTATTTATTATTATATATATATATATATATATATATATATATATATATATATATACATACAGTTGTGTGAAATAGAAAGTACACCCTCTTTGAATTCCATGGTTTTACATATCAGGACATAATAACAATCATCTGTTCCTTAGCAGGTCTTAAAATTAGGTAAATACAACCTCAGATGAACAACAACACATGACATATTACACTGTGTCATGATTTATTTAACAAAAATAAAGCCAAAATGGAGAAGCTATGTGTGAAAAACTAAGTAGACCCTTACTGCTTCCATAGGAATTAAGATGCTAAGTAGCAGACAGGTGCTGCTAATCAAATGCCCTTGATTAATTGATCATCCGCAAGTGTGACCACCTCTATAAAAGCGGAAGTTTTAGCAGTTTGCTTGTCTGGAGCATTCAGTTGTGTGTTAACACAATGCCAAGGAGGAAAGACATCAGCAATGATCTTAGAGAAGCAATTGTTGCTGCCCATCAATCTGGGAAGAGTTATAAGGCCATTTCCAAACAATTTAAAGTACATCATTCTACAGTGAGAAAGATTATTGCAAAGTGGAAAACATTCAAGACAGTTGCCAATCTTCCCAGGAGTGGACGTCCCAGCAAATTCACCCCAAGGTCAGACCATGTAATGCTCAGAGAAATTGCAAAAAAAACAAGAGTTACATCTCAGACTCTACAGGCCTCAGTTAGCATGTTAAATGTTAAAGTTCATGACAGTACAATTAGAAAAAGACTGAACAAGTATGGTTTGTTTGGAAGGGTTGCCAGGAGATAGCCTCTTTTCTCTAAAAAGAACATGGCAGCACGGCTTAGGTTTGCAAAGTTGCATCTGAACAAACCACAAGACTTCTGGAACAATGTCTTTTGGACAGACGAGACCAAAGTGGAGATGTTTGGCCATAATGCACTGCGCCACGTTTGGCGAAAACCAAACACAGCATATCAGCACAAACACCTCATACCAACTGTCAAGCACGGTGGTGGAGGGGTGATGATTTGGGCTTGTTTTGCAGCCACAGGACCTGGGAACCTTGCAGTCATTGAGTCGACCCTGAACTTCTCTGTATACCAAAGTATTCTAGAGTCAAAAGTGAGGCCGTCTTTCCGACAGCTAGAGCTCAGCCGAAATTGGGTCATGCAACAGAACAATGATCCCAAGCACACCAGCAAATCTACAACAGAATGACTGAAAAAGAAAAGAATAAAGGTGTTGCAATGGCCCAGTCAAATTCCAGACCTCAACCCGATTGAAATGCTGTGGCTGGACCTTAAGAGAGCTGTGCATAAACAAATGCCCACAATCCTCAATGAACTGAAGCAACGTTGTGAAGAAGTGTGGGCCAAAATTCCTCCACAACGATGTGAGAGACTGATAAAGTCATACAGAAAACAATTACTTCAAGTTATTGCTGCTAAAGGTGGTTCTACAAGCTATTGAATCATAAGGTGTACTTAGTTTTTCACACATGGCTTCTCCATTTTGGCTTTATTTTTGTTAAATCATGACATGGTGTAATATGTCATGTGTTGTTGTTCATCTGAGGTTGTATTTACCTAATTTTAAGACCTGCTAAGGAACAGATGATTGTTATTATGTCCTGATATGTAAAACCACAGAATTCAAAGAGGGTGTACTTTCTTTTTCGCACAACTGTATATACATGCATACAAAGAAAGAAAAGGAAAAAAAATAATAATGTGTGAAAGGTGCTGAGGAATTACCCGTTGGCCATCATATCGGGTGTAAAAGTCCCAGCACTGAAATAAGAAAATATATCATTTAGAAAAAAGAAAAAAAAATGTATTTATCAAAAAAAATAAAAAAAAAATATATATATATATATATATATATATATATAAGCTGTGACCATGCAGCAAGCTTAAGCCTATAAGGAACCATGTTAAAAATGGTTATTGAGGCAAAAAGTGACACTGTGTGCTCATTTGCATGTCATTTCCCAGAATCCCTTGCTGCAGTGGAAGTGCTGTATGCTGGGTGATAATGGTGAAAGGCGGGGTTGCAGACCTGCCTAAGACATGCAGATGAGCATACAGTTGTATTTACATACATATATATATATATAGCAAGGGCAGCGTGAAGGGGGAATGTCCTTATACACCTACCCATGAACACATAGGTAAGACGGGCAGCAGGCTAGAGACCCAAATCCTGTGGGGCGCCACGGATACACATAGCGCTTTACAACGGTAACACACGTGGCATAAAAGGAATAAGCGCTCCATACATAAAAGTAACATTAGGAAGAAACGAGTCCCTGCCCCGAAGAGCTTACATTCTAAGTAGTGCTTGATGCTATATCACAGCAGAGGCCACCTCCCGTTCTCAAAGGCCACCAATAGGTCAGGTTAAGAATATCCCTGCTTCAGCACAGGTGGCTCAGCCGTTGATTGAGCCACCTGTGCTGAAGCAGGGGATATCCTTATAACCTGACCTGTTGGTGGCTCTTGAAGACTGGAGCTGGCCACCCCTGGCTATATCACATGTATCGAGATGTAGCCCGTGTGGGTGTTCACGTGTGTTTAACAATGTTCTGTGCGTGGCCAGCACTGACCTTTCACCTGTGCGTGTGATTGCACGTGGGCCCTTCACTGGGACTCCACACTATCAGAGCTCAGTCCTGCATTTCAAGTGCCACTGACTTAGATGGCAGTGAGAGTGGGATGGAGCTCAGCGCGGGGACAGTCTCCCCCGTGTATGTACAGCAGAGCTTTCTAACTCTTCCTCACCTCTTTCACGCTCTCTCCTCAGAGATTCACCAGTAAGCAGGATGTGATCCGACATTATAATATGCACAAGAAACGCGACAACTCTCTGCAGCATGGCTTCATGCGCTTCAGCCCTTTGGATGACTGCAGCGTGTACTACCACGGTTGTCACCTGAATGGGAAAAGCACGCACTATCACTGCATGCAGGTAACCTCTTGTCCTGGCTCATTACACGGTGCGGAGGAGGCACTGCAGATTTGTAACGCCGAGCCTGGACCTGTCGCACTGCATACAGACAGCATCCTTCTACAGCAGGGGCAACCGACTTCAGTCCTCAAGGGCTACCAACGGGACAGGTTTTCAGGATATCCCTGCTTCAGCACACTGAGCCACTGATTGAGCCACCTGTGCTGAAGCAGGGATATCCCTAATGCCTGGCCTGTTGGTGGCCCTTGAGGACTGGCGTTGAACACTCCTGTTTTACATTATACTGCAGGCATGTTGCACAATGTATAGAGAATAGCTTTCTCCATTATTATGTATTACGATGTCTTACCTAGGCCCTTGATATCTTTGATATTGCATACCAATTCCACCCTGCTGCTTGAGTTTACGTACCCACATTACCTTGCTCGATTCAACCGCACTATATAAAGGCAGCACCCTGCTTTATTATACAGTATACAGATAACACCCCACCCTGACCCATCACACTGCACAGGCAACACCCTACCCCATGATGCTGCTTGCAGGTCCCATCTAGCCCTGTTCTATCAAAATACACAGACAACACCCACTGTCATTCTGCTGCACACAGGTAGCATCCTATTCTAACACTTTCACGTAATAACCTTATCCTACCCCATTACTCTGCATTCAGCTAACACCCTGCTTCATAACACTATATCCCACTGTGCAGCTGCAACTCTTCATCTTATTGTGTGCAATGCATATCGTGCACTATTACACTACCCAGCAAACATACCCTGCCTTCTTATACTGATATAGAAAGATGTATACCACACGTAATTAACAACCTGGTCCGCTACACTGTATACGGGTAACATGTGTCTTCACACAGTAAACGGTTACCATCCTTATAGACTATGGATTCACATGCTGCCATCCTTTTACATCAACACTGTTGACAGGTAGAGTAAGATCGAGCTCCTTTCTACTTCATTCAGGTATTCACCTGCCTGCCACGGACACTGAACTCAGGCCCTTTATTAATAAGGGATCTTGTCAGTAGCACAATGCTGGCAAATGCTCCAAACACGTTCTGCCCTACAACAAAAGGTGTGATAATGTTTTTAGAGAAGCTGAAGCCATAAGATTTGTGTAGGACACACTTTGGTTATGTCCATAATTGGTGTGGATAAATTTCAGTTCCCTGTTTATACAAAGCCCGCATTTTTTCAGGCTTTAGTACCAAGTGCCACATTGCAAATTATTCCTCCGCCGCTTTTTGTTTAATTCTCTTTCTCTTTTTTTTCATCCCGTGATGGGGTTCTGCTTTTTTTCAAGGTGTCACCGCTTTTGTACAGCAAACAGCTGGAGATTTTTTTTTTTCTTTCTTTCCCTTCTCGTTTTGGGTATTTGTCAGGGTTTTGTTATTGTCTGTTCTCGTCAACCTGCAGAGAGGACGTGAGAGCGAGCGCGGGAGGTGCTACTTACCCCGCTCCCTTTCGCTTGTGACATGGTGCAGAACCTGGCACTCGCCTCCTGCTTTCTCCCTCCTGCTGCAGCGTTTTCAGATTCTGCCCCCTTTTTTTTTCTTGACTCAATATGGCAAAGTTGCCCAGTTTGAGTGGAGACGGATGCCAGAGAGGACAAGTCGAACATTCCAGCAGTGACGTGTGATCGCTGTGCGCTTGGCCTTAGGATGTACTTGTGCATGCTGAGCTGCTGTTGTAGACACCCCAACACAGGCAGTATCTGGTCCATGTCAAATCTTTTTCTGTAATACCAGCAGCGTTACACCGGGCAGAAAGCTTCTGTAAAAAGAACATCCACCTCTAGACCAGGGGTGGGCTACTTCAGGCCTCAAGGGCCACCAACAGGTCAGGTTTTCAGGATATCCCTGCTTCAACAATTGAGCTACCTGTGCTGAAGCAGGGATATCCTGAAAACCTGACCTGTTGGTGGCCCTTGAGGACTGGAGTTGCCCGCCCCTGCTTTGGACCCTGAGCTAAACATTCTGTTTGTTGCTAGGTTTTAGAGCAGGAAGGGTTTGTCCTCATCTTCACACCTCTGAGCCTTTGTTAGGAAACCGTTTGCAACTGAGCAGGAAGGACCCCAAAGTCAAGTCCCAGCGCTCCCACATGCAACTACGGAAGGTTGCAATTTGTATTGTGTTTATTGCATTTTCAATTATTTAGTACCAACTAATTAAACGAAAGAAAACTTAAATACCAAGGCTTTTACATGACGTTGGGTTGCTTAAGAGTGGCAATTGTTTGGAAGGCGCCACTAGGGCAGAGGTACTTCCGAATATCTGTGCAATGGTATTATTGAGTAAGCACAGTTCGCAAGAAGGACCCAAAAAAGCAATTGTCCTTTTAGACCATTTTTTGCAGCTGAGAGATGCTCGGTGCTGTGCCACACACAGATAATGCAGTATGGTCAAAGAATAGCAATTTGTTGCAGACTTTCCCCCCTCATACTGTTCTCTCATTTGTCTATGTGACAGACGGCCACAAAATAAGGCCCTTTGCAAAGGAATTATGTTAAGGTACCCCATCCCCAGAAATATCTCATTGCAAAAGACATGTGAACATCTTGAAACGCACAGGAGTTGTACTGCCGCTCTTTTGCAAATAGTACCGCAAACACGATGTGTGCCGAGGTTTGAAGTTGCCCCGGGCCGGGGCGTTTAACTAATTGGCTGCACTCTCTCCCAGGTGGGCTGCAACAAAGTATACACCAGCACCTCGGACGTGATGACGCATGAAAACTTCCACAAGAAAAACACGCAGCTGATTAATGATGGTTTCCAGCGCTTCCGAGCCACTGAGGACTGTGGCACCGTGGACTGTCAGTTCTATGGACAGAAAACCACTCACTTTCATTGCAGGTAACCTAGTGCAGGAACGTAGTCCAGTAATGCCCATCTATCGTCAGAGGGAAGGGCCTCATAGTCCATAGTCACACCTGTATGTATGATAATGTCCAGCAGGTCCCAGGTGCCGGGACGTGTACGCCAGTGTCTGCACTGCCCATGGAACGGGTAAAGGCTTGTATGACATAATGTAATGACCCCAGCGACACCACTGTTCTGATCTCCCTGTGCCCTTTACAGGCGTCCAGGCTGCAGCTTCACCTTCAAGAACAAGTGTGACATAGAGAAGCACAAGAGCTACCACATCAAGGATGACGCTTATGCAAAGGACGGGTTCAAGAAGTTCTACAAGTACGAGGAGTGCAAGTATGAGGGCTGCGTGTACAGCAAGGCCACCAACCACTTCCACTGTATCCGTGCTGGCTGCGGTTTTACATTCACGTCCACCAGCCAGATGACCTCGCACAAGCGCAAGCATGAGAGGCGGCACATCCGTAGCTCGGGTGTGCTTGGTCTCCCTTCTTCCCTCATGGGAGGGAAGGACAATGACATGGAAGAGTCCAGTAACGATGATCTCATTGACTTCTCCGCTATGAGTAGTAAGAACTCCAGCTTGAGTGCCTCCCCTACCAGTCAGCAGTCTTCCGTGTCCCTGGTCCCTACGGTTTCCGAGGCTCCTTCCCCCCAGACAAACAAAGCCACCAGCACCATTCCACCCACCACCAAGATCTCCAGCCTCCTGTCCCAGGCAATACCCAGTAATATGCCCTTGGCTTTGGCCCTGTCCAGTGCAACACTCCCAGGCTCCGTACCATACTTCCCAATCATAAGTGGGCGAGCAGGGCCCTCACTGCCCCTCGGCACCACCAACGTGATGCCCGTAGCTGCCCCAGACTCTTCTCCCCAGTCTGCTTCAGGGGCCAGCGATCAAAATAGCACTTCGCCAGCCGCCACATCCATTATGGAAAGGATTTCAGCCAGCAAGGGGTTAATCTCTCCCATGATGGCACGATTGGCAGCAGCAGCACTAAAGCAGACTCCATCCCCTGAAGCAGGTAAGCAATTATATATATATATATATATATATATATATATATATATAGGTGGGAAATGAGTTGTGCTTTCCCCCATAGTCTTGTAAATATGAAACACCACGTGGGTTGTGAAGAGAGGGAGTTTTCATAGCTTGTTGAAAGCAACATCCCAAGGGATCAGAAGTGTTGTCCCACAGGGCTCTCGGTCACCTAGCTCTGTGCAGACTTCCATTGACTCACTGGGTCTCGGGTCTCCTGCTGAGTATGCTTAATGTAAGGCAACTGGACTACCCATCCAAAGCTGCCTTATTGTTTCTCAGCTAGCACTGTATTTACAGTGTGCTTAATAGAGCTTGGATAATAACTTGTGGCTGTGATGGGGCTCAATCTTCCCCTCCATACAGACTCCTGCCGTTAAAGGCCAACAGCCTTTTCTCCTCATTAATATCAGTGGGTGATTCTCCTGCACATGTGAAACTCCCAACAGATTTCATCAGCACGGCAGGAACTGATAACCATGACTGCTTCGTGCACCATCCTTTCTTCCATTCTCCTTATACTTACATGTCCTTTTACTTTGTTTTATTTTGCCATAGGCAATGGACAGCCACCGGGGCGGCTCAGTGCAGAAACAGTCAGAGCAGATCCTATGGACACAGCCGAGACACCCCCCCAAAACAGCTCCCAGGAGCACAGCCTGGACCTCAGCTTGAACAGGTGAGGAAAGTTGCCCGCCATGGCGCAGGTATCCTCTTCTCCTCTGGACATTTGAAGATCCAAAATTCACTGGAGTAACTTGGAGCTAAGGGTTATTAGCATGGGCATCACCAATGAGGGCTACCGAAGCAATAGCACCCACTCCGACAATTACTTACTAACTACTGAATTTTAATGTAGATGGATGGGGCTTTGCACACACATTCAATAGTTGGAAGGCGTGTTTGGGTGTCATTCATGTAGGTGTTACTGGAGAAAGGGTTCCTCTGGGCAGCACTGATTGAGATGGTTCCTTGAATGTTAGTGAGTTGGAGGGCATTCTTGGTGTCATTGATTTAGAGGTGTCTCTGAAGTTAAGATGTTTCCTGGCTCTTACTGATCTAGAATGACCTCTTCATATTAATACTTATTGTAGGATGTGAATGATTTACAGGGCGTGCAGATGTCCGTGATTTAGAGGGGTATCACAGGATATGAATGGGTTACAGTGGTTAATGAACATCATTGATTTTAAAGGACGGCCGAATGGAGAATAGGCCCGAGGATGGAGTCTTCCTCCTTTCTATAGCACATTCTCATTTGTTGCATTTCTGTTACTATTCTAGTAATGAGTCCAATGGTCAAGACACCACCTCGGATCCGTGTCTTCTCTCCTCCCTTATGAATAAGGTAAGATCCATCACTGGAAAACATTTCCCCCCAAAATACACATCATAACTGAGCGAAGTGGCTGCTATTGACATAGTCATTGTTTAAGGAGGACAGTATATAACCTCCAAACAGATACATACACCAGTATGTGACATACCCTCATAACATGTGCATTACATGTATCCAAGGATAATGAGGAATGGACAAGTCTTCGCATTTAAAGAGCAGGACACAGTAAGAGAGAGAGCCACCTAATTTATGGCTGGAAGTATCTACCCTCCCTCTTTCTTCCCCCTGTTCATACGTTGGATTATTTCTTTAATTGTTTGCAGATTGCACACTCCAACTCTAACCCGGGACATTTGCTGAGCCAAAGGACGGACCCCGATAGCAGCGACTCTGGGGCTGGGGAGTCAACACATTACCTTGGCAAGGTGATGAAGGCTTTTGCAGAGGAAAAGCATGTGGAGCCCTGGAAAACGTACCTGCGCAGGTATAATAAGGCTGGCTCATCAGAACGGGCTGCACATCTGAAAGTAGGACTGGGAGTTTTTCAATGTCCAAGCCTTTGTTTCTGCTGCGTGATAGCAGTGTCTGCAGAAACGGTGGAATTGGCTACCAGCTAATTTTTAGACAGAAGTCACTATCGATGATTCTGTTGCTTTGTCAAAACACTTCGTATAACTGCTAAATACGGAGCATTGTTACCCTCCGTTTCCCACTTGTTTAAGCTCTCTGGCACTGCAGGATTACGTCGACATCTCCTGCAATGTCTTGGACATTGCATTACAATAATGTATACGTGTGTATTTTCTAAGATCGTAATATGGAAGCAATGACAAAGAATACAACAGTGTACATTGTAATGTATGATAGGCAGGCAAATGCGTTACTTTAGTGTGGTTCTTTAGGTAAAAGGCCACTGCTATCAGCATTGTTCATGCTACAGTACAGCTCACATGCCGTGGGATACAGGTAGAGCTCAGGGTTTGGCAGCCTTCTGCATGGTGTAATCTTAACACTGGTTTGTGTTTTGCCAGGTTTGGCCCTGTCGATGTGTGTGACTCTCAGTGCGACTTCCTGCACAAGCTGCATTTTCACTGTGTGGTGGAGGAGTGCGGAGCCCTCTTCAGCACCCTGGACGGAGCCATTAAACACGCCAAGTAAGTAGCAAAAGCCCCGGATCAAGCCTATACCTTACAGCCAGTTATGTTATATAAGCCTAAGGCTTCACCCTCTGCTCACCAAGTCTTTCTCTATGTCTCTCTCTGCTATGTTGTTACATCTCCTCTTCCTAGTACCCATCTGATCCTGGTTCCACCCCCTCTCTTATGGGTTATGTTTGTTTGATTGCAGCTTCCACTTCCGAACCGATGTGGGAACTCCAAAAGGCAGCTCTGAGATCTCATTTGCGGGTGACCCTAAAATCTCCTCAGCCGCCTCACCGCCCCCACTGTCCTCAGTCATGGCGATTGGGTGTGAGGTGCCTGCTCCCAGCCCATCCACCCCAACTCTTTTGGCATGGAAGCAGCTGGCATCCTCCATCCCACAGATCCCCCAAATACCAGCCTGTGCGCCCAGTCTGGCCTCATCCCCCATGGCAACGACTTCCCTGGAAAATGCAAAGCCACAAGTCAAACCGGGATTCCTGCAGTTCCAGGAGAAGTAAGTGTATGAGTCCTGAGCAGCTCGAGGAGGGGAAACCTTTCTATCAACTGCAAAGCAGGGCTGAGCCATTACCGTGTGCCCACGGCCAGTGTGGAAGGTGAGAGTTGATCAGCACTTTCATCACCATTTAGCTATACTTTAAAGCAGGGGTGCTCAACTCCAGTCCTCAAGCCCCCCTAGCAGGCCAGGTTTTCAGGATATCCCAGATTCAGTACAGGTGGCTCAAAGACTGAGCCACCTGTGCTGAAGCAGGGGCTGATTGAGCCACCTGTGCTGAAGCAGGGGCTTATTGAGCCACCTGTGCTGAAGCAGGGGCTGATTGAGCCACCTGTGCTGAAGCATGGATTGATTGAGCCACCTGTGCTGAAGCATGGATATCCTGAAAACCTGACCTGTTGGGAGGGCTTGAGGACTGGAGTTGAGCGCCCCCGCTTTAAAGCAGCAAAACATGTAGCACTGTGCGCTTTATTTATTGTTATTTATTGATTTAATTACAGGATTGAAGCAGGGGGTCTCAGAACTGCGCTAACTTCAGCTGCGGGACCTCCTGCTTCCCCAGATACCTAACCTCCTGTAGGTGATGCCGGTATCACTGTGGAGTTTAAATGTCCAGGTCACGTTGGGCCAATAGGAAGCCCCAAGGAATGACGTCACGGCTTCCTACTGCCCCGCGGGACATTTAAACGCCGCCATTTTGTTAGGCACACAGTTCCCTGGCTGCGGATACCGGCACTCCCTACGGAGGGAAGTATCTCTGGAAGCAGCGGGTCCTCTGAGCTGAAATTAACGCCGTTCTGAGACCCCCTGCTTCAATCCTGTAATAATGTTTATAATACTGCGCAGTGCTCCATGTTCTGCTGTGTTAATGCCTCCTTCCCAAATTCCAGTACATGCAACTCTTGCCATACGCCACGGCAAACATCCAGGCACATAGGGGCCTCCTCCCTGCTTATTGCTAAACTCTGATCTGGGGCATACCCTGTTTCTTAACTAAACCGGTTTGTGTGTACTGCTGCGGCACAGTTTATTCGAGCATTTGCCCGTTCTGTGCCGCAGCAGTAGCCTGGCGCGCGCCCGAGAGTGACGGGCGCGCGCCGAAGCAGCGGAAGAGCGCCCTCCGATCGGGGCGCTCTCCCTACCGCTGCCGGGTCCGCCGGGTCCCCCGGAACCCCCTGCCGCTGTCCCTCGATCGCGGGACACCAGGGCTCCCTCGGGGAGCCCCTGGACGCGCGTGCAGGGGGCGCACGCTCCCGAAGACGCGTGACCGCGCGTCTATGACGCGCGGCACGCCGAGGGGCGGCCACTAGCAAGCCGGGAAATCTCCCGGCTTGCGGATCTGGCCGATGCGCAATAAAGCGTGTCGCCAGTGTAGCTTGCATTTTGGAGAAGAGGTTTGCCCTCCTTGAAAAGTTTAGTAGGTTGGGAGTAGGTGCACCTGTAGAATATGAAATCATTTAAAGTTTTCTTGTTGGGCTTTTGTCTCCGCAGTGACCCCTGCCTAGCAACAGACTGCAAATATGCAAACAAATTCCACTTCCACTGTCTCTTTGGGAACTGCAAGTATGTGTGTAAAACCTCGGGCAAAGCAGAGTCCCACTGCCTGGACCACATCAACCCCAATAACAGCCTGGTGAATGTACGCGACCAGTTTGCATACTACTCCCTGCAGTGCCTGTGCTCCAACCAGGTGAGAAGGACAGAGAAAAGGGGCATCGGGTTTATATGGGGTGCGCTAGGTAATGAGGGTACTGACATCCAGGAAAGAACCCCAATACATAGTCATTACCAAGCAGCACCTGGCAAACGAGGCAGACGTGCTACCGATATCAAACAAGTTTAGCAGGTGGCGTAAAAGTGCGAAAGCTACGTGGAAAATAAGGCAGGACTGTGTGGTTCATAGGGATAATATGTGGCAGCTTTAGTAGATGGAGCCAACGTTTGGCAAAACACACCAAAGGGGGAAGCGGTCATTGTTTTCAATCAGCCGCGGGGGGAGGGGGAGGGGGCGCGGGGCTGGCGTAATATTCCACTTGCGGGAGGAATATTGTCAAGTGCCCCTGGACGAGCAGTGTTCCGTGCAGAGTGCTGGTACTGTGTGGGCGGGCGAGGCAGTTGTGAGATGAGAAGAGTGTGGCACATGTGGCTCATATCTGGCCATTGGAGTAGGAGTGCTGACTTGGGATGTACAGCAGATAGGGTAGACAGCACTCTATAATGAATACACACAGATTATGTGCAGGGTGCCAATGGAACCAGGGGGACCCCAATCCCCCCCCCCCCCCAAAACAATAGTAAATACAAAATAAAGAATAAATGATCTAAACCAGTTAAATGCCAAAAGGTCAGTCATTTCATGTAAGCACAAGATAATATAACCAAACGTGGAATAATGTGGCACAGGTGGGTAAACACAGGACCCTATAACAGAGGTGGAGAGGGACAAGGGGCAAAGGGAAAAGGAGTGAGAAAAACACAAGGATAATGGGGGGGGGGGGGGTAACACAAAATTGATGGGGGAGGGTAATTAGGACGGCCTTTTGGCATTTACCTGGTTTTGATCATTTATTCTGTAGTCGGTGAGTGCTGGATCTTTAGTTTGTATTAACTTGGTGTGGGGTCGGTACATTGGTAGACGGGTATGGTGCTGTCCTGCAGTCAGAAGAGATGTGCGGTGTCTAACCTGTTCTGGGTGACCCTCATGTTTCATACTTGCTTCTCCCATGTGTCTCTCTCCCAGCACTGTGAGTTCCGGATGCGCGGACACTACCACTGTCTGCGGCACAACTGCTACTTTGTCACCAACATCACCACCAAGCTGCCGTGGCATGTAAAGAAGCACGAGAAGGCCGAGCGGAGAGCAGCCAATGGCTTCAAGTACTTCACTAAACGAGAAGAATGTGGCAGAATGGGTAAGGCCGTGTACACATGGCACGGAAGTGGCTTCCTCTCCATGGACCTCATGGCCACTGGGAATTATTGCCACACTACAGCTGTTACCACCATGAGACCGTCTGTGTATCTCCCGACACACCACGTATTCCAATGACATGTTCTGCGGGGATTTGCTGCTTCTGTGTTGGTATAACCTACTGCCAGACCGTGCTATTAAAAATAAATAAGTAATACTCTTCACGGCCCATAGCACATTATATGCATATTACATTGCTTTATTTGCTGCCAGAGATCCAGGAGATCATGGTAGCGATGTATTAGAGTCTCCTGGGTGGGAATCTGTACCCGAGCGAACATCAATCAAGGGAAAAACCTTGGAAAAAATGAAGATTTTAATTCTCCTCTGTGATTTTCTTTGCCGTTTTGAAACCGGAAAGGTTATAAAAATGCAGCGTGCCTCAAAACAGACTCTGAGTTGCTTGACAAAGAGGCTGCTTTATCTTTTATTGAATAACTGCAAACTATTAATGTCACCAGGAATGCTGAAAATCTCACTTATGGTGTATTTAGATCGCTCATTCAGATGCCCCTCATCTTTATTATACCTCTGAGGCTTCTGAATGCAAACAAACAAAACACAAGGCCTCACCCTGTTGAATTCATAAAGAATTCATGTCCCTAGTTAGAAGTGGCTTGCAGTAACCAAGGCGATAAGTGTCAACACACACAGGCCAGTCCCAGCTCAGCTTACACATTTGTGGAGCCGCCTTGGCTGTTATTTGCTCACCTTTTGGAGTTACAGGTGCTAGGCCGGCTTACAGAAAGCCAGGCAGTGCTGTCATGGCGACTGCAAGTCCTCAACTGCCAGCCCCCTCCTCCACCTGTTTGTTCTGGTTTCCAGAGCAGGAACGGTCAGAAAAGAGAGGAGGGACACGAGGACATGTTATCTCCCTGAAATCCATGACCGGTGGAAGGGAAGGTCTGGCGTCAGAAGCCGTGTTAGTGACAGGCCTAGGGTGCATTGGCCAGTTCAGCTTTGCTCTTGCATGTCACACGTGTATCCACAAAGAGGCATCACTTGCTGCCCTCCACGCTGGGACCTCTTTCTCACCGTCCATGCTGGCGGCTTCTATGTATTGGGCCAGGTGACTTAGTTTCGCTTTCTTTCTGGTTTCCTCTGTCAGGGTGCAAATACAATCAGGTCAACAGCCACTTCCACTGCATCCGTGATGCCTGCCAGTTCTCCTTCCTGCTGAAGCATCAGATGACCTCGCACTCTCGCAAGCACATGAGGCGGATGCTGGGGAAAAACTTTGACCGGGTACCTGGCCAGGTAAATCAGTCCCCACGTGTGCAGGAAGAACACAGACCTACAGGTCTCGAGCAGACGTTAAAAGGAGCTTACACACAAACCATCTATAAGACGCACACACACAGCCACATGGCGATGTAATAAGACACACACTCACAGCCTCATAGCGATGTAATAAGACACACACACACACACAGCCACATAGCGATGTAATCAGACACACACACACACAGCCACATGGCGATGTAATAAGACACACACACACACACACAGCCACATAGCGATGTAATAAGACACACACACACACAGCCACATAGCGATGTAATAAAACACACACACACACAGCCACATAGCGATGTAATAAGACACACACACACACACACAGCCACATAGCGATGTAATAAGACACACACACACAGCCACATAGCGATGTAATAAAACACACACACACACAGCCACATAGCGATGTAATAAAACACACACACACACAGCCACATAGCGATGTAATAAAACACACACACAGCCACATAGCGATGTAATAAGACACACACACAGCCACATAGCGATGTAATAAGACACACACACACACACAGCCACATAGCGATGTAATAAGACACACACACACAGCCACATAGCGATGTAATAAAACACACACACACACAGCCACATAGCGATGTAATAAAACACACACACAGCCACATAGCGATGTAATAAAACACACACACAGCCACATAGCGATGTAATAAGACACACACACAGCCACATAGCGATGTAATAAGACACACACACACACACAGCCACATAGCGATGTAATAAGACACACACACACAGCCACATAGCGATGTAATAAAACACACACACACACAGCCACATAGCGATGTAATAAAACACACACACAGCCACATAGCGATGTAATAAGACACACACACACAGCCACATAGCGATGTAATAAGACACACACAGCCACATGGCGATGTAATAAGACACACACTCACAGCCACATAGCGATGTAATAACTATATTAAAACAGAACAATGTTCCATAAATCGGTGCTACTAAAACATGGTTACATAGATAGCTAAGTATCAGCACTGACGTTGAAATCTGATGGTATAAGCTTGCTTGAAGAGAAGGTAATCATAACAGTATGGTACGTGGGGGTTAATAACCGAATGCAGGGGTGTTGCTCACCATAAAGGGAGGTATATTCACACAAAGTCCTGGTAGAAAAAACAGGTGACTACTGTATATATATAAGACAGTGTCATCCGGTAATCCTCCTATGACGGACTATCTCCCTGGAGCTAAATAATCCTGCTGTATGCAATAAGGTATCCTCCCATAATCACAGCCGGTGTAGTGAAAACGTGATGTTAGTCACAGTCTGTTGTGGTCCTTCTTGCCTATGGCGTGCCTCCCGTGATGGGAGACGGAATGCAAAGATGAGGAAAACGGAGCCCAGCAGCAGCAGCAAAAAGTGAAGGGGCTACAGAAAATGAACTAAAAAACATCTTTATTGGAGCGGTAGCAACATGTCCCAGAAAAAAACTCTTACGCGTTTCACGCTATCAATAGCGCTTCGTCAGAGAGAGAATATGGTAGCATTGCGTGCGTCCATCTTTGTAGTGTCTTCCCCTGCCCCTAACATGACGCGACAGCAAATGCTGTATGCTGATTGGCTCAAAATCGCCACCGATGCGGCCAATCAGTGTGTACAAGGGTAAAGTACGGGTGGGGAGAGAGGACAAAACGAAGATGTAAACAAAAAACGGAGCACACCATATTAAAGGTGTACACACAGACCCCAGGAAATGCATATGACATAATCAAACTGTTAAAAACGTATGAGAGCACACAATAAGGCTAAATAATGCAGCTATATCCACTGTGTAGACCCAAATTAATCTATGACCTAGATGAATAGTGGCATAGATAAATAAATGAATCCCCCCCCCCCTCTTGCACCAGTTTTTTCCTGTGGTTTAAGCCTTTATCCCTACATATATTGGTGTTTTTCATAATGATTACATGATATATTGTTGCTTAATTATATGGTTCTGGTATTCCTGTGTTTTTGTGTATATTTTATACATTTGATTCATTTATTTATCTATGCCACTATTCATCTAGGTCATGTAGATTAATTTGGGTCTACACAGTGGATATAGCTGCATTATTTAGCCTTATTGTGTGCTTTCATATGTTTTTAACAGTTTGATTGTCATATGAATTTCCTGGGGTCTGTGTGTACACCTTTAATATGGTGTGCTCTGTGTTTTGTTTACATCTTTGTTTTGTCCTCTCTCCCCACCCGTACTTTACCCTTGTACACACTGATTGGCCGCATCGGTGGTGATTTTGAGCCAATCAGCATACGGCATTTGCTGTCGCGTCATGTTAGGGGCGGGGGAAAACACTACAAAGATGGACGCACGCAATGCTACCATATTCTCTCTCTGACGAAGCGCTATTGATAGCGTGAAACGCTTAAGAGTTTTTTTCTGAGACATGTTGCTACCGCTCCAATAAAGATGTTTTTAGTTCATTTTCTGTAGCCCCTTCCCTTTTTGCTGCTGTGCTCCGTTTTCTTCATCTTTGCATAGTGATGTAATAAGACACACACACACACAGCCACATAGTGATGTAATAAGACACACACACACACAGCCACATAGTGATGTAATAAGACACACACACACACAGCCACATAGCGATGTAATAAGACACACACACAGCCACATAGTGATGTAATAAGACACACACACACACAGCCACATAGCGATGTAATAAGACACACACACACAGCCACATAGTGGTGTAATAAGACACACACACACACACACAGCCACATAGTGATGTAATAAGACACACACACACACAGCCACATAGTGATGTAATAAGACACACACACACACAGCCACATAGCGATGTAATAAGACACACACACACACAGCCACATAGTGATGTAATAAGACACACACACAGCCACATAGCGATGTAATAAGACACACACACACAGCCACATAGTGATGTAATAAGACACACACACAGCCACATAGTGATGTAATAAGACACACACACAGCCACCTAGTGATGTAATAAGACACACACACACACAGCCACATAGCGATGTAATAAGACACACACACACAGCCACATAGTGGTGTAATAAGACACACACACACAGCCACATAGTGATGTAATAAGACACACACACACAGCCACATAGTGGTGTAATAAGACACACACACACAGCCACATAGTGATGTAATAAGACACACACACACAGCCACATAGTGGTGTAATAAGACACACACACAGCCACATAGTGATGTAATAAGACACACACACACAGCCACATAGTGGTGTAATAAGACACACACAGCCACATAGCGATGTAATAAGACACACACACAGCCACATAGTGATGTAATAAGACACACACACACACAGCCACATAGCGATGTAATAAGACACACACACAGCCACATAGCGATGTAATAAGACACACACACAGCCACATAGTGATGTAATAAGACACACACACACACAGCCACATAGCGATGTAATAAGACACACACACACACAGCCACATAGCGATGTAATAAGACACACACACACAGCCACATAGTGATGTAATAAGACACACACACACACAGCCACATAGCGATGTAATAAGACACACACACAGCCACATAGTGATGTAATAAGACACACACACAGCCGCATAGTGATGTAATAAGACACACACACACACAGCCACATAGCGATGTAATAAGACACACACACACAGCCACATAGTGGTGTAATAAGACACACACACACAGCCACATAGTGATGTAATAAGACACACACACAGCCACATAGCGATGTAATAAGACACACACACACACAGCCACATAGTGATGTAATAAGACACACACACAGCCACATAGCGATGTAATAAGACACACACACACAGCCACATAGTGATGTAATAAGACACACACAGCCACATAGTGATGTAATAAGACACACACAGCCACATAGTGGTGTAATAAGACACACACACAGCCACATAGCGATGTAATAAGACACACACACAGCCACATAGCGATGTAATAAGACACACACACAGCCACATAGTGATGTAATAAGACACACACACACAGCCACATAGTGGTGTAATAAGACACACACACACAGCCACATAGTGATGTAATAAGACACACACACACAGCCACATAGTGGTGTAATAAGACACACACACAGCCACATAGTGATGTAATAAGACACACACACAGCCACATAGTGATGTAATAAGACACACACACAGCCACATAGTGATGTAATAAGACACACACACACACACACAGCCACATAGCGATGTAATAAGACACACACACAGCCACATAGCGATGTAATAAGACACACACACAGCCACATAGTGATGTAATAAGACACACACACACACAGCCACATAGTGATGTAATAAGACACACACACACACAGCCACATAGCGATGTAATAAGACACACACACACAGCCACATAGCGATGTAATAAGACACACACACACAGCCACATAGCGATGTAATAAGACACACACACACAGCCACATAGTGATGTAATAAGACACACACACACACAGCCACATAGCGATGTAATAAGACACACACACAGCCACATAGCGATGTAATAAGACACACACACACACAGCCACATAGCGATGTAATAAGACACACACACAGCCACATAGTGATGTAATAAGACACACACACACACAGCCACATAGCGATGTAATAAGACACACACACAGCCACATAGCGATGTAATAAGACACACACACAGCCACATAGTGATGTAATAAGACACACACACACAGCCACATAGCGATGTAATAAGACACACACACAGCCACATAGTGGTGTAATAAGACACACACACAGCCACATAGTGATGTAATAAGACACACACACACACAGCCACATAGTGATGTAATAAGACACACACACACACAGCCACATAGTGATGTAATAAGACACACACACACACACAGCCACATAGTGATGTAATAAGACACACACACACACAGCCACATAGTGATGTAATAAGACACACACACACAGCCACATAGCGATGTAATAAGACACACACACAGCCACATAGTGATGTAATAAGACACACACACAGCCACATAGTGATGTAATAAGACACACACACACACACAGCCACATAGTGATGTAATAAGACACACACACAGCCACATAGTGATGTAATAAGACACACACACACAGCCACATAGCGATGTAATAAGACACACACACAGCCACATAGTGATGTAATAAGACACACACACAGCCACATAGTGATGTAATAAGACACAGCCACATAGTGATGTAATAAGACACACACACACACAGCCACATAGCGATGTAATAAGACACACACACACACAGCCACATAGCGATGTAATAAGACACACACACAGCCACATAGTGATGTAATAAGACACACACACACAGCCACATAGCGATGTAATAAGACACACACACAGCCACATAGTGATGTAATAAGACACACACACACAGCCACATAGCGATGTAATAAGACACACACACAGCCACATAGTGATGTAATAAGACACACACACAGCCACATAGTGATGTAATAAGACACAGCCACATAGTGATGTAATAAGACACACACACACACAGCCACATAGCGATGTAATAAGACACACACACAGCCACATAGCGATGTAATAAGACACACACACACACAGCCACATAGCGATGTAATAAGACACACACACACACAGCCACATAGTGGTGTAATAAGACACACACACAGCCACATAGCGATGTAATAAGACACACACACACAGCCACATAGTGATGTAATAAGACACACACACACACAGCCACATAGTGATGTAATAAGACACACACACAGCCACATAGCGATGTAATAAGACACACACACAGCCACATAGTGATGTAATAAGACACACACACAGCCACATAGTGATGTAATAAGACACACACACAGCCACATAGCGATGTAATAAGACACACACACAGCCACATAGTGATGTAATAAGACACACACACAGCCACATAGTGATGTAATAAGACACACACACAGCCACATAGTGATGTAATAAGACACACACACAGCCACATAGTGATTTAATAAGACACACACACACACACAGCCACATAGCGATGTAATAAGACACACACACAGCCACATAGTGATGTAATAAGACACACACACAGCCACATAGTGATGTAATCAGACACACACACACACAGCCACATAGTGATGTAATAAGACACACACACACAGCCACATAGCGATGTAATAAGACACACACACACACAGCCACATAGCGATGTAATAAGACACACACACACACAGCCACATAGCGATGTAATAAGACACACACACAGCCACATAGTGATGTAATAAGACACACACACAGCCACATAGCGATGTAATAAGACACACACACACACAGCCACATAGCGATGTAATAAGACACACACACAGCCACATAGCGATGTAATAAGACACACACACACAGCCACATAGTGATGTAATAAGACACACACACAGCCACATAGTGATGTAATAAGACACACACACAGCCACATAGTGATGTAATCAGACACACACACACAGCCACATAGCGATGTAATAAGACACACACACAGCCACATAGCGATGTAATAAGACACACACACACAGCCACATAGCGATGTAATAAGACACACACACACACAGCCACATAGCGATGTAATAAGACACACACACACACAGCCACATAGCGATGTAATAAGACACACACACACACAGCCACATAGTGGTGTAATAAGACACACACACACACAGCCACATAGCGATGTAATAAGACACACACACAGCCACATAGTGATGTAATAAGACACACACACACAGCCACATAGCGATGTAATAAGACACACACACAGCCACATAGTGATGTAATAAGACACACACACAGCCACATAGTGATGTAATAAGACACACACACACACAGCCACATAGTGATGTAATAAGACACACACACAGCCACATAGTGATGTAATAAGACACACACACACACACACACAGCCACATAGTGATGTAATAAGACACAGCCACATAGTGATGTAATAAGACACACACACACACAGCCACATAGCGATGTAATAAGACACACACACAGCCACATAGCGATGTAATAAGACACACACACACACAGCCACATAGCGATGTAATAAGACACACACACACACAGCCACATAGTGGTGTAATAAGACACACACACAGCCACATAGCGATGTAATAAGACACACACACACAGCCACATAGTGATGTAATAAGACACACACACACACAGCCACATAGTGATGTAATAAGACACACACACAGCCACATAGCGATGTAATAAGACACACACACAGCCACATAGTGATGTAATAAGACACACACACAGCCACATAGTGATGTAATAAGACACACACACAGCCACATAGCGATGTAATAAGACACACACACAGCCACATAGTGATGTAATAAGACACACACACAGCCACATAGTGATGTAATAAGACACACACACAGCCACATAGTGATGTAATAAGACACACACACAGCCACATAGTGATTTAATAAGACACACACACACACACAGCCACATAGCGATGTAATACTGTAAGACACACACACAGCCACATAGTGATGTAATAAGACACACACACAGCCACATAGTGATGTAATCAGACACACACACACACAGCCACATAGTGATGTAATAAGACACACACACACAGCCACATAGCGATGTAATAAGACACACACACACACAGCCACATAGCGATGTAATAAGACACACACACACACAGCCACATAGCGATGTAATAAGACACACACACAGCCACATAGTGATGTAATAAGACACACACACACAGCCACATAGTGATGTAATAAGACACACACAGCCACATAGTGATGTAATAAGACACACACACAGCCACATAGTGATGTAATCAGACACACACACACACAGCCACATAGTGATGTAATAAGACACACACACACAGCCACATAGCGATGTAATAAGACACACACACACACAGCCACATAGCGAAGGAATAAGACACACACACAGCCACATAGTGATGTAATAAGACACACACACAGCCACATAGCGATGTAATAAGACACACACACACACAGCCACATAGCGATGTAATAAGACACACACACAGCCACATAGCGATGTAATAAGACACACACAGCCACATAGTGATGTAATAAGACACACACACAGCCACATAGTGATGTAATAAGACACACACACAGCCACATAGTGATGTAATCAGACACACACACACACAGCCACATAGTGATGTAATAAGACACACACACACAGCCACATAGCGATGTAATAAGACACACACACACACAGCCACATAGCGATGTAATAAGACACACACACACACAGCCACATAGCGATGTAATAAGACACACACACACACAGCCACATAGTGGTGTAATAAGACACACACACAGCCACATAGCGATGTAATAAGACACACACACAGCCACATAGCGATGTAATAAGACACACACACACACAGCCACATAGCGATGTAATAAGACACACACACACACAGCCACATAGTGATGTAATAAGACACACACAGCCACATAGCGATGTAATAAGACACACACAGCCACATAGTGATGTAATAAGACACACACAGCCACATAGCGATGTAATAAGACACACACACACACAGCCACATAGTGATGTAATAAGACACACACACACACACAGCCACATAGCGATGTAATAAGACACACACACAGCCACATAGTGATGTAATAAGACACACACACAGCCACATAGCGATGTAATAAGACACACACACACACAGCCACATAGCGATGTAATAAGACACACACACAGCCACATAGTGATGTAATAAGACACACACACACAGCCACATAGCGATGTAATAAGACACACACACAGCCACATAGTGATGTAATCAGACACACACACACACAGCCACATAGCGATGTAATAAGACACACACACAGCCACATAGTGATGTAATAAGACACACACACAGCCACATAGCGATGTAATAAGACACACACACACACAGCCACATAGCGATGTAATAAGACACACACAGCCACATAGTGATGTAATAAGACACACACACACAGCCACATAGCGATGTAATCAGACACACACACACACAGCCACATAGCGATGTAATAAGACACACACACAGCCACATAGCGATGTAATAAGACACACACACAGCCACATAGTGATGTAATCAGACACACACACACACACAGCCACATAGTGATGTAATAAGACACACACACACAGCCACATAGCGATGTAATAAGACACACACACAGCCACATAGTGATGTAATAAGACACACACACACACAGCCACATAGCGATGTAATAAGACACACACACACACAGCCACATAGTGATGTAATAAGACACACACACACAGCCACATAGCGATGTAATAAGACACACACACACACAGCCACATAGCGATGTAATAAGACACACACACACACAGCCACATAGTGATGTAATAAAACACACACACAGCCACATAGTGATGTAATAAGACACACACACACACAGCCACATAGCGATGTAATAAGACACACACACAGCCACAAAGCGATGTAATAAGACACACACACAGCCACATAGTGATGTAATAAGACACACACACAGCCACATAGCGATGTAATAAGACACACACACACACAGCCACATAGTGATGTAATAAGACACACACACACACAGCCACATAGCGATGTAATAAGACACACACACAGCCACATAGCGATGTAATAAGACACACACACACACAGCCACATAGCGATGTAATAAGACACACACACACAGCCACATAGTGATGTAATAAGACACACACACACACAGCCACATAGCGATGTAATAAGACACACACACAGCCACATAGCGATGTAATAAGACACACACACACACAGCCACATAGTGATGTAATAAGACACACACACACACAGCCACATAGTGATGTAATAAGACACACACACACACAGCCACATAGCGATGTAATAAGACACACACACACACAGCCACATAGTGATGTAATAAAACACACACACAGCCACATAGTGATGTAATAAGACACACACACACACACAGCCACATAGCGATGTAATAAGACACACACACAGCCACAAAGCGATGTAATAAGACACACACACAGCCACATAGCGATGTAATAAGACACACACACAGCCACAAAGCGATGTAATAAGACACACACACAGCCACATAGTGATGTAATAAGACACACACACACACAGCCACATAGCGATGTAATAAGACACACACACAGCCACATAGCGATGTAATAAGACACACACACACAGCCACAGATGTAATAAGACACACACACACACAGCCACATAGCGATGTAATAAGACACACACACACACTCACAGCCACATAGTGATGTAATAAGACACACACACACACAGCCACATAGTGATGTAATAAGACACACACACACACAGCCACATAGTGATTTAATAAGACACACACACACAGCCACATAGTGATGTAATAAGACACACACACAGCCACATAGCGATGTAATAAGACACACACACACACACAGCCACAGATGTAATAAGACACACACACACACAGCCACAGATGTAATAAGACACACACAGCCACAGATGTAATAAGACACACACACAGCCACAGATGTAATAAGACACACACACACAGCCACAGATGTAATAAGACACACACACACAGCCACAGATGTAACAAGACACACACACACAGCCACAGATGTAATAAGACACACACACACACACACAGCCACAGATGTAATAAGACACACACACAGCCACAGATGTAATAAGACACACACAGCCACAGATGTAATAAGACACACACACACACACACAGCCACAGATGTAATAAGACACACACACACAGCCACAGATGTAATAAGACACACACACACAGCCACAGATGTAATAAGACACACACACACAGCCACAGATGTAATAAGACACACACACACACAGCCACAGATGTAATAAGACACACACACACACAGCCACAGATGTAATAAGACACACACACACAGCCACAGATGTAATAAGACACACACACACACACAGCCACAGATGTAATAATACACACACACACACAGCCACAGATGTAATAAGACACACACAGCCACAGATGTAACAAGACACACAAATACAGCCACAGATGTAACAAGACACACACACACAGCCACAGATGTAACAAGACACACACACAGCCACAGATGTAACAAGACACACACACACACAGCCACAGATGTAACAAGACACACACACACAGCCACAGATGTAACAAGACACACACACACACAGCCACAGATGTAATAAGACACACACACACACAGCCACAGATGTAACAAGACACACACACACAGCCACAGATGTAACAAGACACACACACACACAGCCACAGATGTAACAAGACGCTCACACACAGCCACAGATGTAACAAGACGCACACACACAGCCACAGATGTAACAAGACACACACACACAGCCACAGATGTAACAAGACACACACACACAGCCACAGATGTAACAAGACGCACACACACAGCCACAGATGTAACAAGACGCACACACACAGCCACAGATGTAATAAGACACACACACAGCCACAGATGTAATAAGACACACACACACACAGCCACAGATGTAATAAGACACACACACACACAGCCACAGATGTAATAAGACACACACACACAGCCACAGATGTAACAAGACACACACACACACAGCCACAGATGTAACAAGACACACACACACAGCCACAGATGTAATAAGACACACACACACAGCCACAGATGTAATAAGACACACACACACAGCCACAGATGTAATAAGACACACACACAGCCACAGATGTAATAAGACACACACACAGCCACAGATGTAATAAGACACACACACACAGCCACAGATGTAACAAGACACACACACACTGCCACAGATGTAATAAGACACACACACACACAGCCACAGATGTAATAAGACACACACACACACACACAGCCACAGATATAATAAGACACACACACACAGCCACAGATGTAATAAGACACACACACAGCCACAGATGTAATAAGACACACACACACACACACACACACACACACAGCCACAGATGTAATAAGACACACACACACACACACAGCCACAGATGTAATAAGACACACACACACAGCCACAGATGTAATAAGACACACACACACACACACAGCCACAGATGTAATAAGACACACACACACACACAGCCACAGATGTAATAAGACACACACACACACAGCCACAGATGTAATAACACACACACACACAGCCACAGATGTAATAAGACACACACACACACACACAGCCACAGATGTAATAAGACACACACACACAGCCACAGATGTAATAAGACACACACACACACAGCCACAGATGTAATAAGACACACACACACAGCCACAGATGTAATAAGACACACACACACACAGCCACAGATGTAATAAGACACACACACACACAGCCACAGATGTAATAAGACACACACACACACACACAGCCACAGATGTAATAAGACACACACACACACACAGCCACAGATGTAATAAGACACACACACACACACACACAGCCACAGATGTAATAAGACACACACACACACAGCCACAGATGTAATAAGACACACACACACACAGCCACAGATGTAATAAGACACACACACACACACAGCCACAGATGTAATAAGACACACAGCCACAGATGTAATAAGACACACACACACACAGCCACAGATGTAATAAGACACACACACACAGCCACAGATGTAATAAGACACACACACAGCCACAGATGTAATAAGACACACACACACACACACACAGCCACAGATGTAATAAGACACACACACAGCCACATATGTAATAAGACACACACACACACAGCCACAGATGTAATAAGACACACACACACACAGCCACAGATGTAATAAGACACACACACACACACAGCCACAGATGTAATAAGACACACAGCCACAGATGTAATAAGACACACACACAGCCACAGATGTAATAAGACACACACACAGCCACAGATGTAATAAGACACACACACACAGCCACAGATGTAACAAGACACACACACACACACACAGCCACGATGTAACAAGACACACACACACACAGCCACAGATGTAATAAGACACACACACACACAGCCACAGAAGTAATAAGACACACACACACACACAGCCACAGAAAAATAAGACACACACACACACACAGCCACAGATGTAATAAGACACACACAGCCACAGATGTAATAAGACACACACACACACAGCCACAGATGTAATAAGACACACACACACACACACAGCCACAGATGTAATAAGACACACACACACACACACACACACACACAGCCACAGATGTAATAAGACACACACACAGCCACAGATGTAATAAGACACACACACACACACAGCCACAGATGTAATAAGACACACACACAGCCACAGATGTAATAAGACACACACACACAGCCACAGATGTAATAAGACACACACACACAGCCACAGATGTAACAAGACACACACACACACAGCCACAGATGTAATAAGACACACACACACACAGCCACAGAAGTAATAAGACACACACACACACAGCCACAGATGTAATAAGACACACACACACAGCCACAGATGTAATAAGACACACACACACACACACACAGCCACAGATGTAATAAGACACACACACACACAGCCACAGATGTAATAAGACACACACACACACAGCCACAGATGTAATAAGACACACACAGCCACAGATGTAATAAGACACACACAGCCACAGATGTAATAAGACACACACACACACACAGCCACAGATGTAATAAGACACACACACACACACACAGCCACAGATGTAATAAGACACACACACACACACACAGCCACAGATGTAATAAGACACACACACACACAGCCACAGATGTAATAAGACACACACAGCCACAGATGTAATAAGACACACACACACACACAGCCACAGATGTAATAAGACACACACACACACAGCCACAGATGTAATAAGACACACACACACACACAGCCACAGATGTAATAAGACACACACACACACAGCCACAGATGTAATAAGACACACACACACAGCCACAGATGTAATAAGACACACACACACACACAGCCACAGATGTAATAAGACACACACACACAGCCACAGATGTAATAAGACACACACACACAGCCACAGATGTAATAAGACACACACACAGCCACAGATGTAATAAGACACACACACACACACACACAGATGTAATAAGACACACACACAGCCACAGATGTAATAAGACACACACACACAGCCACAGATGTAATAAGACACACACACAGCCACAGATGTAATAAGACACACACACAGCCACAGATGTAATAAGACACACACACACAGCCACAGATGTAATAAGACACACACACACACAGCCACAGATGTAATAAGACACACACACACACACACAGCCACGATGTAACAAGACACACACAGCCACAGATGTAATAAGACACACACACACAGCCACAGATGTAATAAGACACACACACAGCCACAGATGTAATAAGACACACACACACAGCCACAGATGTAATAAGACACACACACACAGCCACAGATGTAATAAGACACACACACAGCCACAGATGTAATAAGACACACACACAGCCACAGATGTAATAAGACACACACACACAGCCACAGATGTAATAAGACACACACACACACAGCCACAGATGTAATAAGACACACACACACACACACAGCCACGATGTAACAAGACACACACAGCCACAGATGTAATAAGACACACACACACAGCCACAGATGTAATAAGACACACACACAGCCACAGATGTAATAAGACACACACACACAGCCACAGATGTAATAAGACACACACACAGCCACAGATGTAATAAGACACACACACACAGCCACAGATGTAATAAGACACACACACACAGCCACAGATGTAATAAGACACACACACACACACACAGCCACGATGTAACAAGACACACACACACAGCCACAGATGTAATAAGACACACACACACACACACAGCCACGATGTAACAAGACACACACACACAGCCACAGATGTAATAAGACACACACACAGCCACAGATGTAATAAGACACACACACACACACACAGCCACAGATGTAATAAGACACACACACACAGCCACGATGTAACAAGACACACACACAGCCACAGATGTAATAAGACACACACACACAGCCACGATGTAACAAGACACACACACACAGCCACAGATGTAATGTATTAGTGACTCCGGCATTCAGAGGCTCTATCACACTCGCAGATGTAGTAAGATTCACTGTCTCCAGCGCCACGGCAAGAAGCAAAGGCCTGCGGCGCCAGAGACTGTGTCTGCCATGAGTAACGCTGCGGGGGGGAGGGGGCGAGGCTTCTGAATGGGAGCCCCCCTGTAGCGTTAACCCTTTGGTGCGGTGACCGCGGTTGCAGACAGTACAGCAGACACAGTGACCCGCAGCGGTACAGCCACACGTGCAATGTCTTACATAGAGCACACCTGCAGGCTGCTGACTGCCCGGCATCGCACTCGTCATTGCAGATTGTTTCTCACGCTCCCAGAAGTGACAGCCTCTTACACACGGGCAGCGCGGCGCCCAGCCCGTCCTCCACGGAGACCCCCACGTCCTTCCAGACCGGATCCCAGAACATGATGGACACAGAGACGGATGAATACATGGACTACACGGGGGCTGGCAGCCCCGGCGGGATGTCGTCCGAGTCCTCTAACCTGGACCGCAGCTGCTCCAGTACTCCAGTGGGCAATGAAAGCAGCGGGGCAGGTAACCGAGGAGAGGGCCACACACATCTATGGCAGGGGCGGCCAACTCCTGTCCTCAAGGGCCACCAACAGGTCAGATATTAGGGATGCCCCTGCTTCAGCATAGGCGGCTCAATCAGACGGAGCTACTGATTGATTGAGCCATCTGCGCTGAAGCCGGGATATCCTTAAAACCTGACACGTTGATGGCCTTTGAGGACTGGAGTTGGCCGCCCTGTTCTATGGCATCCAATAGGATCAAAAACAATTGATCTGATCAGGCGTCCTCACACTCCGCTCTTGTCACAGGGGCTGGTCAGGTGACTTTAAGTTTCACCATAATGCAGTCAGGTGACTCCAAAGATCCGTCCATTACAATGTTGGCCTAATCCGATAGCTTTGTGATTGTTAGAAACTCCATCCTTATTGTTGTTCTGGTGAGGTAACATTAAAACCCCATGCGTATCACTGTACTCCTTTCATCCTCGTGGTCTGGTGATGCGAGTCCTGACCGAGCCACTCTCCTCCATCACTGATATCCAATGTCTTCATTTCATCTCATTATTTTCTCTCATTTTGGTTCATTTTGTGCTGTTTCTTTTTTTCCCTCTCTCTCTCTCTCTCTCTCTCTCTTTCCCTCTCTCTCTCTCTCTGTTTCTATTTTCCTGCTTTTCTCTACACTCTCACAGGCTGCCTGGTTCCTTCTGCTTCTGACGACGCTCTCACCCACAATGCACCTCCTCCTCCGCCACCTCCAGCAGTGGCTTTTCCTCATGCTCCTTCCTTCCCCCCTGCCTTGGCCAGGTCTCCCCTCGCTTCCCTCCCGTACCTGCTCTCTCCATCCTGTGTGTCATACTCCTTGCTCACTGCAAGCCTGGGGGTCAGCAGGGGCATTGTGGTGCCTGCCAGCAGCGCTCCAACTTTCACACCAATAATAGCCACCTCAGCTCCAGTCAAAAGCGATGTCCCTCTAGTACAGGATGCAGCAGGTACCTTTTAGCTTCTTATGTCCCATGTAACATACCTTCAACTGTAGAAACCAGTGTCACACCGAAAGCTGTCAAAATAAACGTGTGTGTGCTCATTTGCATGTCGTTTCCCAGAATCCCTAGCTGCAGTAGGAAGCATCGTTTGCTAAGAGCCGGGTATGAAAAGCAGGGTCGCATACCTGTCTGAGATGTGAATGGGCTCACAAGTGATATTTGTATTTACTGTATACTGCACGGCGGGGGGGGGGGGGGTTGTCACTTATTTTTTACCCACCATAACGTATATAATGTGTCAAACATACAATTTCTCTAGCACACAACAACCCTTTATAACGAACCACCGACAAACAGCAGGTGTCCTCAAAACATTGAAACATACCCATTAACTAGTTCCAAATCATGCAGTTTATACGTAAATATAATTTTTTAGTCCTTCGATTCTTAAAACATGTATAACATAGGTATGTTGAGATAACTGTAGAGTTATATTTACAATAGGAGTACACTTCTCTTTGGTATTTGTAATCGTGAATTGGTTCCCTTTTCTTTTTATGTCCCCTCACCGCTGTTCACTGGGGGCCATACAAACCACTTCTTGATGGGCTCACGCAGAGCTCGTTACTCGCACTGCACGCCTTGCTCCACACATTTCCATCGGGGTACTACTGTCTGGGAGAAAGTTGAGTGATCTGGAACTATGGGGTGGATCGTGTTCTCCGTAGTGAGAACCTAGTTGGAAAATGAAATCATGGCTTGGTCTTGTGACCTCGTGCAGTCTAACGGATGACAGTGTGACTGAGAAAGTAGAATAATGCAGAGCGGTACACGGGAGGGCATTTGCACCGTGACACTTTTTGAGGGGGGTATACACGGGTAACACGTCCATGTATGCTGCGTGAGTGTTAAAAGTGAATGCATCCTTGGCTACCAATAGTTTTATATTAGATACAAAATCTAGACTCTTAGCACGATTGTTAGCAGACCGTCTGTCATTCGCACACTTGCATATGATTCCTCAGTTGTTCAGGACATTGGGTTTCATGCTGGGTCTTCTTTTGTCATTACAGGAAACACCATCACAATGCCAACTGCTTCTGGAGCTAAGAAGCGTTTTTGGATCATCGAGGACATGTCACCTTTTGGCAAACGCCGCAAGACCGCTTCCTCGCGCAAGATGCTGGACGAGGGGATGATGCTGGAGGGATTCCGGCGTTATGACCTGTATGAAGATTGTAAGGACTCTGCTTGCCAGTTCTCCCTGAAGGTCACTCACTACCACTGCACTCGAGAGAACTGCGGCTACAAGTTCTGTGGCCGCACCCACATGTACAAGCACGCCCAGCACCATGACCGTGTGGACAACCTGGTTCTGGATGATTTTAAACGCTTCAAGTCTTCTCTCAGCTGCAACTTCCCCGACTGTCAGTTCTCGGGTAACAGCACACACTTCCACTGCTTGCGCTGTGGCTTCCGCTGCACTGACAGCACCAAAGTGACCGCTCACCGCAAGCACCACGGCAAACAGGACGTCATCAGTGCCGCTGGCTTCAGCCAGTTCAGCTCCAGCGTGGATTGTGAAGTGCCCGACTGCAAGTACAAGCTGAAATGCTCCCACTTCCATTGCACTTACCCCAGCTGCAAACACACTGTGGTGGGGATGTCTCAGATGGACTCACACAAGCGCAAGCACGAGAAGCAGGAGCGGGGAGATCTCCCGTCTGTCTCCCCCGGCCCCGAGGGGATCACTCACGCTGGCGCTGAGTACAACCTGCATAACACACCCATAAACCTGGACAGCTCCCTGAATTTGAGCACAGATACCCACAACTCCCTCCTGTTCCTGCAAAACGCAGCGGGAGTTGGCCTAAACGACTCACTGGACCTCAGCAAGAAGCCACAAGATGGGGCTGACGCGGGGCCCAGGGAAGAAATGCAGGACAGCCTGGCAGCCAACTCTGGAGATGCGGACGATGACTTGTCTCAGGACGAGGATGACGATGACGACGATGAGGAAGACGACGATGAGGATGAAGAAATGAATGAGGATGACGATGAGGATATGAACACAGATTCGGAGGATTCTCTTCCTGACAGAGCGTGCTTGGCAAGCAAAGGAGACGTGCAAAATGCTGAGGATCCCACAAACCACTGTGACACCTCCCAAGCCCCTCTCAACCTCCCAGCATCCCCTTAAATTCAGACTCTGAAAGTTTTTTATATGTCACCCCACACTATGGGCCCTGCTCTCCACCCGCATATAAAAACAAGCCCCCAGAAAGAACAAATCAAGTGAAGGAATAGGAGCCTAAAGAAAGTTGAACGTCTTCTGCAAAGATGCACCAGACAAAGTCACCAGTAGACAGGAATGAGGGGTGCATATCTGTTTGCCAGCCCCCTCCCATACAATGCATTTATTCTGGTGCTTGAGAGCAGTGGGACGATACATATTTGTGTGTGACTCCTCGTGAGATGAAGTCCTTCTATTCCTTTCCATGCCCCGGCATAAGAAGAACCCTATCATGGGGGGGGGGGAGAGAAGATGGGGTACAAGTTCCTCCCCCTTTTAGCATCACAGAATGGGAGAAGGTGCTGTGTGGTTGTTGGAAGGGAGGGGGGCTCACGCGGGCTGGGTTTGTGGGTATTTATTGACTAGCATTATCGAGGTGCCCTATGATGAGGCTCTCTCTCCTGTTCTTCCAGTTTCTCTCTGGGTTGTTCCCGGGAAGATTACGTTTTATTTTATAAATATTTATATAGAAAGCTTTCCTCTGCGCCAACTGTTTTATTTATTTATTTGGTATTGTCCTGGCATAGTAAAAAAAGAGACGTAGCTTACGTGAGTGGCCAGGAGAACCTCACTAATGTGGGGGGGGGGGTCCCTTCTACCCCATAGGACACACTGTTGCTGCTTGTTAAAACTGGTGACATCTGGCGAGGGCCGTGTCAAAAGAGGTGGGATTCCTGTAGCACCTTCAGGGGAGGTTCCATGTGAAAAAACAATTACCGCTCAGGGGCCAACAAGGCCACACAACTCCCTGTAAATTGAGCTGCACTGTCTGTGGGCAACTTCACCAACCTCCTCCACTGTGTCCTTACGGTGTCACCATCCTGTGCACTAGAAATGAAGGTTCTGGGGCCGCAGATGAGCCGCAGGAGGGGAGTAGGTATTGCACCCCAGATCACCGAGTATAGCACAGGATGTCCTCTCTCAGGTAGAACGCCATTCAATGAAGAAGCTACTTTATAAGGGCCTGGTGGGCGGGGAGTTTGTTGCTTTAAATTGCAACATGATTTGATGTAGTGTGCGGTGTAGTTTCTGGGGTTCTCCTAATGGAAGCCATCACTAGACCAGGTCACTTTAGGCTTCTGTCCCAGTAAAAGAAACCAGGTTTCCCGCTACAGGATAAACGTACTTGAGCATTAGGTCAGTGGGAGCAGTGTCTGATCTGGACTCTTTACCCTCTCTTTGGGGTGTTGGAGGCATTACTAGTCTATACTAAGAACACTACAAGGCAACCCTCAACTCCCCTTCCCACCACCACAAAAGAATTACACGGGGCTCCCCTCTTCTCCCTCTCTGTTCCTCCAACGAATTGTATTTATTAACCCTGAACAAAGCAAACAGCAAAAGCTTGGGGAGGGGAGGGGAGGGGGGGGAGAAGCCTCAAGTGTTTGCAATGAATGAATTGTGTCAGAGAGACTAATTAATTATGATAATAAAAAAAAAGTTGTACAGTATTTTTTCTGTAAAGGTTATATATAGAACAAAAAAGCAAAAAAAATGAGAGAAAAAAATATTTGAAAGTAAGCTTGTCAGAAGGAGGCTGTGAGTGTGTCCGGTTTCTGTTCACACACGGACCTCAGGCCCTGCTCCTACTCCAATCCCGTCTTTGGTTTTTAGCTTCTGATTTTACTGGAGTCTGGAGGTTTGACTTCACTTTAGCACTGAAACGCGTGATTCCGACTTTTAACTTGAATTTTTCTAGAAAAAAAAATAACGTAATGTTCAGATAATACGGAGGATTGTAATCTTCAGATTGTTAATATAAGTTTGTAGTTATACAGTATATTTAATTTTGTGTTTTTTTCCTCCCCACATGTGTGCTTTTTTTTTTTTCAGTTGAGTTTTTATTTTTATTTTTTATGTCTGTTATCTGTGAGATGAGTCTGGGAAATACACAGCGTAACCTTTTTGCAGCTGTAGGGGTCATTCACATACTGCCCTACAGTATCCTGCAGACCCCCTCAGCAGCCTAAAGGTTAGCACACAACTTCCAAGTATGGAGACAGGAGAAGCTAGAGATGGGACTGACACAATGTATAATGATGTTCTATTTCCGGGGCGGCCAACTCCAGTCCTCAAGGGCCACCAACAGGTCATGTTTGAAGGATATCCCTGCTTCAGCACAGGTGGCTCCGTCATTGGTGCCACCTGAAGCAGGGATATCCTTAAAACCTGACCTGCTGGTGGCCCTTGAGGACTTGAGTTGGCCGCCCCTGTTCTATTTCATCTCTCGCTCCATAACTTTACGGAGGCCTCCTCCGAGATCTCCCTCTCCCCTCTTTCTCTCTGGCCTGGCCTTTCTGTGAATTCGAGACGTGGAATAAAAATAAATAAAAAGTCCAGAGAAGAGAAGGGAGAATAAGAGATGCAGAGAGACTCTATCTTAACTCCCAGCTGCTGAGGACACTACACTCTCATAGCCTCATCAAAGCAGTTCCCTTTATAGCGCCTCTATGAGAAAGGAAAAACAACAAAAACATCCATTAACAATGTAGCAAAATCAATTTTAAAAAGAAAGAAAGAAATGAAGAAACTATCAAGTTGGAGGTTTCCTAATCTTGGTATTGCACAGTAGGACGTAAGCCATCTCTAACTCATCTGCAAAATGTGTCATTTTATTTTTTTTATTTAAATTATCTGTGGAAACAAAACAAAGGTCTTTCTGCACCCTGGCTTATTACTGCTCACTACCTATATCTCCATACTGTATCTGTATTTTGATATAGGGGATAAGCATGTGACATGCGTATATATCTGTATGTGTTTGTGTGTGTGTGTGAGTTTATATATGTGTATATATATATATATATATATATATATATATATATATATATATACACACACACACACACACACACTAAATACGCACAGATATACACTTCACTTTAAGATTATTATACAGCCAGGTAAGAATGCGTTCCTCAAAATACTTGAATTGGACTTCCCCGCATTACTAAGAACGGAATATTTTTCCACTTGAATTTAGTGCTGTTAGAAATTTAATATATGTGTTTATTTATTTGATTTTTTTTGCATGACTGATGCAAGGTTTGACATTTTCACTCAATAAAAACTGGAAAAAAATGAGACTTTCCTGCTTGTCAGTCCTTCTTGATGGGGGACAATAGTTGGGACAGGGAACTTGCAGAAGGAGGAGTGGTTTAAACCCAAAGCTAACGTCACAGTGATAGAAACGCTGTGCCCACCATGGACAAGAAAGTAGCAGTAAGCCAGGTCTTCTCCGCCCACTGGAAAGACGACTGTGTTAACTATAACAGATGCTCATGATAATGAGATGCCTAAAGTCCATTAAGGTTAAAACGCGGATCTAACGTTACGCTAAAGTCATAGCGACACTTCCTGTTACACCTATCCAGACGCTGAACTGGAGCGGGGGCCGTGGACAGGCGTCCAGCCACAGTTAGGCATGAGATAAGTATGGCGTGCTCAAATCCAGTCCTCGACCCCCCTTCCACTCCCAACAGGTCAGGTTTTCAGGATATCTTGGCTTCAGTACAGGTGGCTCAATTAGTCCCAGCTTCAGCACAGATGGCTCAATCGGGCTCAGTCTGTGACTGAGCCACCTGTGCTGAAGTCTTCGCCTGAGCCTCTGATTGAGCCACCTGTGCTGAGCTCCGATATCCTGAAAACCTGACCTGTTGGGGCTACTGAGGACTGGAGTTGAGCACCCCTGGTTTAGCACACATTTACTCCCATTCATTTGAATGAGAGCAAAGCCATGCTAACGCTTAGCACCCTTTTGTGGATCTAGGCCGTAATCTCGAAGATGCACAATCCATAACATACAGCGCTACTTGATTGCTACAGTATGATAATACAAAGGATGCTGTATTTGTTCTATACCACGGGAGGCCAACTCCAGTCATCAAGGGCCACCAACAAGTCAGGTTTTCAGGATATCCCAGCTTCAGCACAGGTGGCTCTATCAGTAGCTCTGTCATTAGACAGCCACCTGCGCTGCAGCAGGGATATCCGGTAAACCTGACCTGTTGGTAGCCCTTGAGGACTGGAGTTGCCCACCCCTGCTCTATAGCATCGTAACTGACTGAAAGTTGACCTATGAGTTGATGCAAAAGAGACCTTGCAGCAGATGGAAAAGCCTGCGCTTATTTAGCGGAGTTTGGGGTCCTGGAAAAACTAGAACCAAAAAAAAAAAAGTATTACGTGATATTTATTTTTCTTTGATAAATCTGGTGTCTTTTTCTTGCTACACAGAGACTTATAATACATGACCTCTGTGGTTATTTACTAAGCTGGGATAGTGCCGGACGGGGCACTATTGTTTGTGCAACGGTTCCCTTATCGGCACCAGGGCAGTTTAATGAATAAGCCCTGATATATACAACGTTTGGTACAAAACCTTGGTGTAATAAAAGTGCAAGAAATAAATCTGATGCTGCTCGTTTGTATATCTTTATATCGCGCCCCCCAGTGAACTCGGCTCTTTACAAAGACAACACAGTACAGGGAATTATAATACAATAAGCGCAGCAAAGTCAGACAATAGGAAAGGAAATCCCTGCCCCGGAGAGCTTACAATCTAAGTGATATTTTCCATGAGCGCAGCTGGGTACTGATGTACATTATCAGCTATCAAATTGGGATGCCTCTTGGTACAGTACCACTACTTTTTGTTATTCACAAAGCTTCCATTTCGGAAACTGGGGCCTCCTTTATATTAAATACGTTTTAATATCCATCTTTTATGGCGTCCCTGTTGAAATGAAAAGCATTCTTGATTTCCACGCCGTCTCCCTGTGTTTAATGAAACCAGCTACATTGCTTCTTCGGTGTAAGTTTTACTTGAAGAAGAGACCTGTAATGTCCCAAAATCTCGCTATACTAAAGAACTCTGCACTTAACAAATCTACACTTTATATCCGAGAAAAGGGTGGTAGGGGGGGAAGTTATTCTTTTTTGTAGGGGAAAAAGTCCCCCAATAAAAATAGCTCTCTGTGACTGTCCTGTGAATTGAAGCTGCCATTTTTTACACCCCGGAAACGCCGATCACAATGTTTGCACGGTCTGGCATTACGTTCAGCGATCTCGTCTTGCCCATTTCCAAGCTGTTTTTATTTGTAAGATAGGATGCTTTGTTCAGCAGATGTTTGAAATATGACGCGCCCAGAGGGTTAGACTGGAGCGTCCCCCAGAGCCCAGTGCGGTGCATCAGTTACCATGGTAACCTCAGAAATAGAGGGGGGGGGAATGGGGAGTTTTTTTAAACATTGGAAAAACCTGCTAAGGGGGGCAAGATGTTAACATATGAACTAAATTCAGATAGGTATCTGGGGAGGACTGCAGCTTTAAGGGAGGAAGGACCATTCATGACGCCTCCCTGGTTCAGATAAAATCTACTATATATTTTGGTAAGTTGTTTCCTTGGTCGCTATGCATTTGGACGCCTCTTAAGATATCGTAACCACATTTTCCATGATGGTTCCTGGGATCAAGGAGCAGTATTTGTCTGTGTTTGGATACAGTGTAGTTTTAATTCTATGAGTTATTACAATTTCTCTGACAAGCAAGTCAGCCACTGGGTGTTATGCCTGGTAGGTGTGACATATTGATGACATCATAATGCACATAGCCTGGTGGCAGATTAGAGTCCAATGGCTATAAAGTTTACACAGAAAGCAAATGGAGAAAGAAAGAGAGGAAGTCAGTTGGCACAGGAGGAGAAAGTAAGAACGCTGGAGAAGGAGCGAGAGGCGGAAAGAATTGGGGACATCGTAAGTTATTAAAGGAAAGTGATGGAAGGAAGAGAGATGAGGGGGGAGGGAGAGCGAAGGGGGTTGGGGGGTGACAGGAGGGGATGGATGAGGTTGGTTTCATAGAATTCCCGAGCAACGCCAGGTACTTTCAGCTAGTAAAACATAATCCAGTATGGGAGAATTGCTCAATTTCTGCTTTTTATCTCCAATCCCATTAACTGAAATACGTTATATGAGACCTCCCCAGTCCCCCCACCTTTTCTGTAGGTGGGCCCTCTTCACGTCACCCTAATCGCACAGTGAGGCTCAAGCCATCCTCTCCTCGTTGGCGAAGTCCTCCGCTACAGGTGGAAGTAATTATATTAGATTGGAGTCAGAGGAATTTGCGGTGCTGTCAGTAAGATACCTTATAGGTTGTGATACCTTTTGAATGGACCAACATCTAAATCATACAAGGTTTCCTTGTGCATAAGATTTCAGGATTGTAGAGGTCTCTTCATCCTCTGTCAGTCCGGACAGTGAGGGGCTTTGTGTGGTTTCTCTGGGGGTATTGGAGCTGACCTGTCCAGCCCCAGAGTCTCATTGCACACGAGACTTTAGCACATGCAGCCAAGTAACCAACGGAGCTAGGAGTGGCTTCGGGTGAAACTGAATGGGTGAGGTCTTATGGAGACGTCACGTCACTTTCTAAACAATTCTGCAGTTTACGATGCAAAATAAACCTGAATATATTTCTGTGCTTAGTAATAAACTCTCCCTGGTAAAGGGTGACCCATCACATCCATGTTAATCCAGATTGGGCCTTAGGTCTCTGAGCCACATGTGAATGTCTTATGTAATATAGACAGGCAGCATCAAGAAGGAACATTTCTCACACAGAAGGCATCCTACATTATAATTAATGCAAACAAAAATGCAACCGTCCTTTAATGTGATGCGTACAGTTTTCCAAAGAGATATTTTCCCTCAAATGTGTGTGGGGTTTTTTTTGATTGTTTGTTTTGTAACATTTTTTGGGGGGGTCAAACAGGCTTTGTCTATAAATACGCTTAATACTTCACAACAATTGTGCTTCCTTTCTGCTAACGCTTATCTCTTTTGTGCCCACGTCGTTTACCAAATTATATTTACCTAAATGACTATCAGACGGGGTTATTTACATGTACGCTATAACAGCCTGGTCACAATTGATTGACAATATCTTGTCACATGGAATTTCACACTAACTTATTGGCCACAAAAAGGATTTTTGACGTAATTGTGTTAACATCTTTATTTTGTTAAGTGCCATGTAGTTGAGGTCAAAATGAATTATAATAATATCCTTCCTTACCTGTCCACTTGTCTTTTAATTTCTACTAGACTTTTTTTTTTAACCAAAACCTTTAAAGAAACCCCTCGGCTTTTGAATTATTGGGGTTTGGACAAACTATGTCAATCTCGACAGATTCCCATTGCACAGCATAAGGGCTTGTGGCTTGCTCCTGAGTGTATTCAATTCATACGATGACTTACAAACACAGACATTGCTCTTTAAATAAGGATAGCTGTCCCTGCTGTACAGTATATAACTGTGCATATAGGGTTATAAAAGTGAGTGAGTGGCTGCAGGTCTGATGCCTTTCATTGCACTGCTTACCCAATTTTTAATCATAACACAGCCCAGCACTTACAGTGGCAAGAAAAGATTTGTGAACCACTTAGGATTTTCATATATTTAAGTTATTAGAACTTAATCGAAATCCTAATAATAGATACAGATAACCTGATCAAACAAATGACGCAAAAACATGATTCTTTTTCAACATTTATTTATCCACAAATGATTCAACATTCAGTATCCGTGTGTGAAAATGTATGTGACACTTTAGATTCAGTACCTGGTGGCGCCCCCTTGAGCAGCAATGACTTCAACTAAGCGTTTCCTGTCACTGCCGGTCAGTCTCGGTTTTGAGGAATTTTGGCCCATTCCTCCTTACAAAAGAAGACCATGCTAAATCTGCTTGTATGTTTAGGATCATTGTCCTGCTGTATGACCCACTTTCGCTTCAGTTCACGGACGGATGGCCTGACATTCTCCTCTAGAATCTTCTGATACAATGTAGAATTCACGGTTGTGTCAATGATGGCAAGCTGTCCAGGTCCTGACAAAGTAAAGCAGCCCCAAACCATCACACTCCCACTACCATGTTTGACGGTTGGGATGAAGTTCTTCTGTTTGAATGCAGTTTTGTTTTTCGCCAAACATAACATTTCTCATTGAGGCCAAAAAGTTCTACCTTTGACTCATCTGTCCAGAGAACATTGTTCCAGAATCTTGTGGATCATCTATGTGCTCTTTGGCGAACTTCAGATGGCAGCAATGTTCTGTTGAGAGAGCAGTGATTTCCTCCTGGCCATCCTTCCATGAACACCATTCTTGTTCAGTCTTTTTCTGATAGTTGAGTCATGAACACACATTTGCCCAGGTGAGTGTTCTGCAGATCCTTGGATGTTACTCTGGGGTTCTTTGTGACTTCCTGGATGATTTGCTGGTTTGTTCTTGGGGAGATTTTGGTAGGACGACCGCTCCTGGGTATAGTGACTGTGGTCTTGAACTTTCTTCATTTGTCTGGCAGTGGATTGGTGGAGCCCCAAATCCATAGGAATGGTTTTATAACCCTTTCCAGACTGATGAGCATCAATAACTACTTTTCTGAGGTCCTCAGATTCCTTTTGATCGTGACATGGCGTGTTTCCACACACCTGTATGGTGAAGACCAAACTCACAAAGTTTCTGATCTATATGTAGGGTGGCCTCTCCCAAACTGACCCCTGAAGATCTACCTAATTATTTAAACACCTGGTTCTTATTATCTCCTTTAATTTAGCTGATAACACCAGGGTTTCACTGGTTAATTATTCACTGTCTAATTCATACAGCATTTTGTTTCAAAAGACATGGAATTTGGTTAATATAAACCTTATTGAAAATTTAATAAAAGACTGGTTTTGATTCAAGAAGGTTATCATGGAAAAACTGGCATTTCCGTAATTATCATTGGAGTTCACAAACTTTTTCTCGCCACTGTATTCTTCCTTTAGCAGCTGTTTTAAGTGGCAATCGTTCCTAGGGCCAAAGTGAACTAATTCCTGTGCCATGTAACCTCCCACTGTACGGACTTCCTGCCTCAACTTCAATCTATTCTAAACGCTGCTGCTAGAATCACTTCGCTCTCTCCTAAATCTCTCGCCACATCTCCTGCTGAAATCCCTCTCCCGGCTTCCTATTAAACTCTATATCTCTTACAAAATTCTCCTCCTTTTAAAGCTTTACAGCTTTAAAGCTTTACACTCTTCTGCCCCATCTTACTTCTCAGCTGTAATTTCTCGCTATGCTCCATCCCGACTCTTGTGTTCAGCTTAAGGATGTCTGCTGTCTACCCCCTTTTGTATCTAAAGCCCACTCCCACCTAAAACCTTAATCACTGCCCCACACCTCTGGAATACCCTTCCCCTTATCTGACTGGCACCCTCTCTTGTCCACCTTTAGGACCTTTCTTAAAACCCACCTCTTTAACTAAGCATATGGGAAGCTCTGTTGGCTGGTACTATACATCGCGTATGCACCGACCATGGCCCCCTGCAGACGCACTTACCAGAACACCCTCCTACTGTCTCACTACGTTCTCCCCACTTACTACTTAGATTGTAAGCTCTTTGGGGCAGGGACTGCTTTTTCTATTGTTTTATGTCTGAAGAGCTTATTCTCATTATGTGTTATATTATTGTGTGATGTGTATTACCGCGGCAAAGCACTATATAAATAAAGACATACATACATACATGATTAAAGGGGTCTCCTGGGTAATTGATAAAACATTTTTTACCCAAATTTGACACCTTGAAGTATTTTTAATGTGTTCAGCAAGTGCTTGTACAGCCAGAGTTCCCCCTCCCGACCTCCCCTTAACTGATGAGGACAGGGTGGGATTAGGGTAAATACATCACTTGATTGGCAAACTCTGCCTCATTTAGAGGCCCCTGAGAAATTCACCTGTCCGACTCTGCATAATTGCACCTTTTAATGTTTTCAATGTGAAAAGACGTATCATGGACCGGCCACTCAAAAATGAATGAACGATTACAATTATGCAAAAAAATAAAAATCTTTTTTTTACTCTAAACCAAGAATTAATTTAAATACAAAAAGTAGTATAAAAAAAAAGTTAGAATAGCCCATAATGACTCTATCCTGAATAGCAAGTAATAGTGTATCAATAGCCATTACTCCATCAAACAAAGTACTGTATAGCTTAGCACGGGTGTGTGCACAAACTTTTTCCCCTGCGCCCCCCTGCCTGCTCTCCCCCCTGCCTGCTCTCCCCCCCTGCGCCTCCCTGCCTGCTCTCCCCCCTGTGCCCCCCTGGCTGCTCTCCCCCCTGCGCCCCCCTGCCTGCTCTCCCCCCCTGCGCCCCCCTGCCTGCTCTCCCCCCTGCACCCCCTGCCTGCTCTCCCCCCCTGCCTGCTCTCCCCCCTGCCTGCTCTCCCCCCCTGCCTGCTCTCCCCCCCTGCCTGCTCTCCCCCCCTGCTTGCACCTCCCTCTCTTACCTTGTCTCAAATGACGCAACGGGGTCAAAAGCCCAAAGCCGTCGGAGATGAGGTAGTGGAATTTCGAGGCCTCGCGCGCTCCCCCGGCATTTCATTTAAATGCTTTGGGACCTCTGTAAGCGCCGCTTAAACTTGTTCTTTATTCCAATTTTCTTCCAGGGGGTGGCGAGGGGACGCTACTCTTGATTTGAATGCTCTTGCCACGGTGGGATGGGAAAATGTATCACCAGTAATCGGGCTATTACACACCGAGCAGTTGAAACACCAATAATTTCCTGGTTTACCTACCACTCAAAAAATGAATAAATACAATTTCTTGTCATCCGAAATGTAATGAGCTTGTCGGCTAAATTCCTTCCTCTTTTGAAGGCTGCAATAGGTTGCCCATGAAATACCGCCGTTACTTCAACACGACCAGGTACCATGCACCAGTGTTTGTGTGACCTTAAGGACTCCCCTTGCACGTGGAAATGTAGTTGGGAACACCAGTCTGTCTTTATTGGACCTTTTATTCTTAATACGAGAAAAAGAGATGTATCCAATATTTCAGGGGAATAACCACGTGTTCTGAGATCCGTGATAGCATGTCCCGGTTACTCCCGTCTACTGGTAGTTCTGGACACTCTAACCATCTGAGGGAAGGGGGGAGCTTTAATAAGGGTATCAGGGTGATGGCTATCTGCTCTTAAAATCGAGTTTCTATCAGTGGGTTTTCTATAAATGGAAAAACAAGAACAAGGGCGCTGGCTCGAACCAGGGGCACCAAAAGGCGGAGAAAAGGGAGTATATACACAATGGGTAATACTACCGTAATAGGTAACAGTGGTTTTCCCCAGAAATGAGCCCTATCTGCTCAAACTCCACTCGGATCTGTCCAAGATCCTTAGAACATGTGGAAAAAAGAGAGACAACAGGGGAGCAAAGGTCAACAGCCAGAAGGGAAGGTCAAGACTGTGTGGTAAACAGTCAAAACTATGACAATACAATTTATACTGATTTGTATTGTCATAGTTTTGACTGTTTACCACACAGTCTTGCCATTCCCTTCTGGCTGTTGTCCTTTGCTCCCCTGTTGTCTCTCTTTTTTCCACAGGTTTTCTACAAATGTCAGTATGCAACTCACCAGACTCTGGAGTACACCGAGAAATGCCAATGGAGTTGTACTCCAGGAATTGGTCGGGAGAACTGGTGTCTGTAGGTTGTTCAAATAATTGAAGGATAAGAGTTCCACTTCTGAACCTGTCCATAATAGGAAGATGTCATCTACGTGGCGGTAATAACACTGCATGTGTTTTTAATATGATGACCTATATATAAATATAAATGTGCCAGATAAAGATTGGCATAGGCCGGAGCCACATGGCTGGCCTCTTAGTTTGTAAATACTTTTGTGTCTCAAACTTGAAATGGTTATTGTATAAAATAAAGTGTAACAACATAATACACTCAGTGGCGACAGTGTCTTTGTAATGTGTAGTAAGTGCCGCCATGAGAAGGATGTTGATCCAGGGACAAATCTGTTTTGTTCCCCTTATGAGAAATAATTGGATAATATGTCACTGTTTTTTTCCCCCCCCTACATCAGGGGTGCGCGAGATTTTCAGGGGGAGGGGCACAGCGCTTACAGAGGCCCCACGCTCTTCCCCAAAGCATTTAAATGAAATGCCGGGGGAGCGCGCAAAGCCTCTGTAAGTTCTCTTACCTTGTCGCCGGGTTTGGCTTCGGGTGGTGTGTCGCCATGGCAACGCGGCTTCTTCACGTCGCTGGGTCATGTGATGTTGCGTTGTCATCACATGAACCCACGGTGTCATTTGGCCTTGGAGACAAGGTATGGGGGGGGAGGGGGGCACCAGCCGGTGGGGAGAGCAGGCAGGGGGGGCGCAGAAGAAAAAGTTTGCACACCGCTTGCTCTAGATCCACATAAGTACAAATATAGAATTTAACATAGGTTGAACTCGATGGACGTGTCTTTCTTCAACCTCTTCTACTATGTAATTACCATGTAGCAATAAAAGATCACATGACTTACGTGACAACGCCGAACACCCTCTCCCCTAAAAAAAGAATGTGTGGTGAACACTGCCATCTTTTTATATAATAATATTTTTTTTTTTAAAAGGATATTTAGTCTAGTTGACAAACTTTTGTGAAAAGGTCACGATGCAGCGCTCCTGGCAGGATCCGACAGGGATCAGCGCTGAGGCCATTGCTAAATCGTTTATACATATGGGTCGCTAAAGCAGGTGCTAGGAATAAAGTCCTGGATTTTGCAGATGATATAAAGTTATGCAAAAAAAATACTAAAAAAGGATGGGTACGTGGATTCCAGAAATACACTGACAGCACAGAATTGAGTAGATAAATGGCAGCATAGATTTAATGTAGACAAGTGTTCAGTAACGCAATTTGGGTACCGAAAACCTCTTAAGCAAAATATTATGAGAACGATGCAGCAATACATGGCTGTTTAGAGGGGAAAGATCCTTACTGTTTATTGTAGATAAAAAGGTCTGCATAGTGTCAGGTCGGGCAGCAAGGAGATCGCTTTAAACATTCCATTTTAAAGTAGAAAAAGGAAAATGTTTCTCCTCCTGCAAAGTACAGCCCAGGCTGGTTCCGGAGTGTGGCAGCCAGCCCAGGCTGGTTCTGGAGTGTGGCAGCCAGCCCAGGCTGGTTATGGAGTGTGTCAGCCAGCCCAGGCTGGTTATGGAGTGTGGCAGCCAGCCCAGGCTGGTTATGGAGTGTGTCAGCCAGCCCAGGCTGGTTATGGAGTGTGGCAGGCAGGTCAGGATCGTTATGGAGTGTGCCAGCCAGTTCAGGCTGGTTCTGGCAGCTCAGGCTGGTTCCGGAGTGTGGAAGCAGCTCAGGCGGGTTCTGGAGGGTGGCATCCAGCTCAGGCGGGTTCTGGAGTGTGGCAAGCAGCTCAGGCGGGTTCTGGAGGGTGGCATCCAGCTGAGGCAGGTTCTGGAGGGTGGCATCCAGCTCAGGCGGGTTCTGGAGGGTGGCATCCAGCTCAGGTGGGTTCTGGAGGGTGGCATCCAGCTCAGGCGGGTTCTGGAGGGTGGCATCCAGCTCAGGTGGGTTCTGGAGGGTGGCATCCAGCTAAGGCGGGTTCTGGAGTGTGGCAAGCAGCTCAGGCGGGTTCTGGAGGGTGGCATCCAGCTCAGGCGGGTTCTGGAGTGTGGCAGCCAGCCCAGGCTGGTTATGGAGTGTGTCAGCCAGCCCAGGCTGGTTATGGAGTGTGGCAGCCAGCCCAGGCTGGTTATGGAGTGTGTCAGCCAGCCCAGGCTGGTTATGGAGTGTGGCAGGCAGGTCAGGATCGTTATGGAGTGTGCCAGCCAGTTCAGGCTGGTTCTGGCAGCTCAGGCTGGTTCCGGAGTGTGGAAGCAGCTCAGGCGGGTTCTGGAGGGTGGCATCCAGCTCAGGCGGGTTCTGGAGTGTGGCAAGCAGCTCAGGCGGGTTCTGGAGGGTGGCATCCAGCTGAGGCGGGTTCTGGAGGATGGCATCCAGCTCAGGCGGGTTCTGGAGGGTGGCATCCAGCTCAGGTGGGTTCTGGAGGGTGGCATCCAGCTCAGGCGGGTTCTGGAGGGTGGCATCCAGCTCAGGTGGGTTCTGGAGGGTGGCATCCAGCTCAGGCGGGTTCTGGAGTGTGGCAAGCAGCTCAGGCGGGTTCTGGAGGGTGGCATCCAGCTCAGGCGGGTTCTGGAGGGTGGCATCCAGCTCAGGCAGGTTCTGGAGGGTGACATCCAGCTCAGGCGGGTTCTGGAGGGTGGCAGGCAGCTCTAACCGCAATACTACATAGTTGGGGGTGATACTGCACATCTCCATTACATAAACAACAAGGCATTTTTCTCTTATGTCAGTGTACAGTTTCCCGTTGTCCACACTTTTTTTTGACAGTGTGTGTTAGCGTGCTGCTACTTGTGGAGTGGTTATAAGAGAAGATACTTGGTACCTATTATATAAACATATATACATATTATAACACTGTGTCATATTTGCTGAATATGTACATATTCTTTTTCTTTACAAATAAAAATCCCTTCCAATTATGGATTGGTGTAAAATCAGGACTATTCTTGTGATGTAAGTCAGGGAAATTACATTCCAGCATCTTCCTTTTTTTTAGAGAGGAAAAAAACACACGCACACACGCACACACGCACACACACAAACATACACGCACGCACGCACGCACGCACATACACCTCAGAACCCAAACGCACCACACCAGACTGTATATATTTGTGCAAAAGGTTGTGCTACTGGGTTTGTGATGTAATCTATACAACAAAAGACACACAATCCCCACCGCTACATGACAAATGATCTAGTTAAATACTTATCTGTCTCTCTTCTCATAAGTAAGGGTCATTTAGTGCAATTCTTTGGCCAAGACTATTTCTACGCCTGTATCCGTGCCACGGTACCCCCCCCCCCCCCATTACAGGGCCGAACACTACCTGCAAACGCTCTCTTTACATCGCTGCTTAAATCCTACTAGGCTCATTCACAGCTGCATCATAACACCTGCTATTGTTTAGAGACCAACAAGAAATCCCATGTACTGATTACGAATGGGGTGAAAATACTAATCTAAAGCGAAATTATTTATTGAAGTTTAGATAAAGATACATTTGTCTTTGCTTAGGGCTCAGCGCCTCCCCTCTCCCCCCTACAAAGACCCCATAGAGTAATATGCATGTCACAAACGCAAGAGAGAATGGGATACAAAACTGGTAAAGAACTGATTGAGCCACCTGTGCTGAAGCAGGGATGTCCTGAAAACCTGATCTGTTGGTGGCCCTTGAGGACAGGAGATGGCCGCCCCGGGTGCAAGAGCTCTTATTTCAGTCACATACTGTATAATGTGATATTTTGTGACTGCAACGGCTGCACACGCCCACTGTCAGACACGTCAACATGTGGCATAAGGCAGCAGCCACCCCTGCTTGGGGTGATCATGACAAGTGGATCTCCTGGGATTGCCTTGTCCTTGCATGTTATTTCAATTATTCATTACAATCCGTCTTATTGTCACACGTTTACTCCAGGAGAACAGTTGCAGTTGCGTGTAGCTAATTCGCAAAATGCTCGAAGGTTTGAGATTTCCTGAATCCTTCCTGGCACATGAGAAACACGACGTTACTGGGTTGTGATGGACTCATACTGTATGTGCCCCTCCTCTGCTCCTCCCTAAAAGCCATTGCCTCCCTTCTTACTCCCCTGCCCAAATTAAAGGTGGCACGTCTGCTAACTTCAGGAAGTTGGTCCATGTTACTTTTAATGCCGACAGATAATACAACGAATACTTGTTGTGGAGAAATGTAGAGGATACAATGAACTAGAGTCCCTGCAGGGTCTCTTCTTGAGATGTTCCTCTTTCGTTGTCAAGATCCCTTCACCAACGTTTTCTATACTGGCAACGTGACAGGATGTCAAGTCCAGATGTATTACTTGCCCATTATGGGGCCAGAACCACAAAAGGGTGCTTTATATTTATATGAATGGGATTAAAGGCGATTTTACGGACCAGATCCTACAGATGTAGCCGGATGCGCTGTCCGTGGTCAAAGAAACAAAAGTCCACTGTGCTGGAGACAGTGTCTACCACGATCGCGTTGCTGGGGGTCCATGCCGCAGGTGGCAACGGAGATAGTCATTTTAGCTACATCTGCATATAAGGACTGCACAGAGCGCAATATTGGGGTTATAGAAAAGGTAACGGGGGAGGAATACCTGACCCAGAGAGCTTACAATCTAAGTGGCATGTTAGGATTCCTTGAGACACTGTAGGTTGAAGAGTAAGTGGCCCTGGGGTTGTAAGTCCAAGCTATTGAAAGGCTTCATGCACAAGGTGTGATTTAAAGTTTGACAAAGGTGGGGAGAGGAGGTGCTTCTTGTATATTGAGTGTGAGGGAGTTGCACAGTTAAGGGGCAGTGAGGGTTTAAAGCAAGAGAGCGCAGGAGTGGTGGAAGGGGTGGAAAGGACTAAATTATTAGTAGATCACAGGAGACGAGCGGGGGCACAGCGAGAAATCAAAGCTATGTACAGTAGGAAGGAGTGGACAAGTGGAGAGCCTGAAAGATAAGGAGGAGAACTTTGTAGGTGATCCAGAACTTTGTGGGAAGCCAGGAGAGGGATTTGGGGATATGGTATGTGCAGGAACGGTTCTGTGAGAAAGTGAAATGATTTTAGCTGCAGACTTTTAGATGAATTGTAAAGGAGAAGGTTTCATGTGACCAGGCAGACACCGAGATCGCAAGAGGAGGAAGCAGCTTGTTAGGAACAGCATGCGCTATCCCGTCCTCCTTATATTAGATTGCAAGCGCAGTCTGAACTCATCAGCCTCGTGGTAGTAGAGGTGGTCTTTATCATCTACGTCACGCACTCTCGGCCCCGATCAGATTGTTCCTGTGGATCACTAATTAGATTGTCAAATGCAGTCTAGTTTAGGACAGGACCGAGTCAAACGTCTCCACTGTACAGATCCATTCTCTAAAGGCATTTAGTGTCTCAGTGATCCCAAACCTAGCTCTAGAGTTCCTTGTCAGAGGTCCTATTTCAGATAACCTTTACAAGACCCAATACTTACTGTCTTTTAATTACTTCTTTGCAGCTCTGTGACACGTCATGTATACACATTGTTTTGCCGATGGTACTGGGTGACCTCTCAATCCGTAGTCCTTGGGCTTTGAGTCATGGTAGGTTCTCACGTCATCTGGCCGAGCCATCATGTCAATGCACTACCTTCTGCAGAGCTCAAACTGGATTCGGCCATAGATCTTGCCATAATTGAACATTGAAGCGTGAGCATGACCTGTTGTGATCTAGTTGGAGCAAAATGTATTGTAACCCCAAACCCTGTGCTAAGAAGTGTAAGCCATTTCCTCATGGCCTCTCAATGGTGTGCCTAGGACGCATAACTTCAATAAACTACTTTCAATACTACCTATAAGATGGATATTGTTTTCAGGTCTCTTTCGAAATATTTAGCACAGGGTTGGCCAACTCCGGTCCTCAAGGGCCACTAACAGCTCAGGTTGAGGACATCCCTGCTTCAGCACAGATGGCTAACTCAGTGGCACAGTCATTGACTGAGCCACTGTGCTGAAGCAGGGATATCCTCAAACCCCAACCTGGTGGTGGTGGCCCTTGAGGACTGGAGTTAGCCACCCCTGATTTAGCAGTTTATTTTGTGTGTAATGTGGTGTTGGTGATGAATATCTCGTTAAGTGACTGAAATGATTTGAATGAATATTGCATGGAGAGGCTTACTGGCGCTGAACATAAGAGGGAACAGACCTTTCAGTGTTATATTCTTGCACAGAGCTGTGAGAAGTTATTTTAAGGGAAAACATCTTATCTCTATGGTACCTAAATGTGTCAGTCTGTTAATGTGCATTTGTCTGACCACAGTTGATATCTGTTGGCGGCCGATCTAAGGACAAAAGTGAACCAAGGACAGCGTCCCGTTATTAGATTAAGTGGAGCTGATTGACACCTTTGAAAGAGTCAGACAAGTTAAGGTATTTTTAAACCATTTTCCCCCCCACGTTGCCGTGTAAACAAAAGCTTTCGAGAATTTGTACAATCTAGATCCGATTGTCGGTCCTCAGAACCGAGGGCTGTCCCTGTCTGCCTCATTACACTCATGAGATGTTCATTTTTTTTAAACCTATATATGGGACTAGCTGAGAGACCCGGCGTTGCCCGGAAGTACAATTTCCCACTCCCCCTGTCTGTTTCTCCACTCCCCCTGTCTGTTTCTCCACTCCCCCCTCTCTGTTTGTGTTCCCCATCCTGCGCAGCTCCGTTCCCCCCCCTACAGTGTTCTACACACACACACACACACACACACACACACACACACACACACACACACACACACACACACACACACACACACACACACACACACACACACACACACACTCAGGGTCCCCCACACACTGTCCCCCCCACACACACACACACTGTCCCCCGTCCCCCCCCACACACACTGTCGTCCTTCCCACCACACACACACACACACACACACACACACACACTGTCCCCCCCCACACACACTGTCCCCCCCCACACACACTGTCCCCCCCCTCACACACTGTCCCCCCCCCCCCCACACACACTGTCCCCCCCACACATTGTCCCCCCCCCCACACACACTGCCCCCCCACCACACACACACTGCCCCCCCACCACACACACACTGCCCCCCCCACCACACACACACTGTCCGCCCCCCACCACACACACACACACTGTCCGCCCCCCACCGCACACACACTGTCCATCCCCCCACACACACACTGTGTCCCCCCCTCTCCCCCCACACACACTGTGTCCCCCCCTCCACCCACACACACACACTGTGTCCCCCTCCCCTCCCCCCACACGCACACACTGTGTGTCCCCCTCCCCCCACACAAAGCCCCCTCCCCTGTATTCTTCCGCGAGGAGCGGCGGGTGGGAGTGAAGTGACCGGAGGGAGGGGGGTTGGTGGGGGATAGGTGAGGACAGCGCCGCTCCTCGGCGGGTGGGAGTGAAGTGACCGGAGGGAGGGGGGTTGGTGGGGGAGAGGTGAGGACGGCGCCGCTCCTTGGCGGGTGGGAGTGAAGTGACCGGAGGGTGGGTTGTGGTGGAGGAGAGGTGAGGAGGGCGCCGAGGAGCGGCGGGTGGGAGTGAAGTGACCGGAGGGTGGGGGGTTGGTGGTGGGGGAGAGGTGAGGCCTGCACGGTAGTGGTGTGATCGGAGGGTGGGGGGTTGGTGGTGGGGGAGAGGTGAGGCCTGCGCGGTAGTGGCGGGATTGGAGGGTGGGGGGTTGGTGGTGGGGGAAAAGTGAGGCCTGCGCCGAGGAGCGGTGGGTGGGAGTGGGGGGTGAGGAGTGTGAGCAGTGAGGTTTAGGTGCTGTGAAGCGTTCCCAAAGCTCAGTGAGGGCTGGGAGAGTGTGGCAGTGGTGTCGGTGTGTTGGCCGCAGGCCAATGAGAGGTGTGCGGGGGCGGGCCGGCCAAGGGAGCCATCTCATTGGCCTGAGGCGGAGTGACGGGCCAAAGGTCCAAAGTGATTGCCCCTAGACACAGGACGGACAGACAAACATACATACAACGGTTTGAGAAATATATATATAGATATAGATATATAGATATAGATAGATTGGCCTTTTACGTGCTGAAATGGCCAGAAACGCCAGTAAATGAATGGGCCACCGGGGTGTTTTAATGGTATAACGCCGCGTACTTAATACAGTATGGTCCTATATTGGTTAAAGCAGATTTTCATGATACAGCAAAATACAAATGTCCCCTGCTCAGGATGGACATGCTGTGTGGTGCACCCATCACATGCTCCGGCATATCTGGGCGTAGCCGTTTTCCTGCAACTGCATCGTCGCCGGCGTTTAGCCGACACCCACCTCGCCGCAGGCACATCTCTCTGCCAGCCAAGGTAAGCAAGCCCCTAACCTTACCCCTTACCCCAATCTTAACCCCTAATACTAACACTATCCCCTACCCTAAAAAGCTTAACCCAATCTCCTACCCTAAAACCCTTACCTTACTCCTAATCCCCTACCCACTTTAACTCTTTACCCTAAACCCTTACCCTATTCACTTTAATCCCCTATCCTTAACCCCCTACCCTAACAGCTAAAATCCCTTAAATTAATTTACCTTATTGGAGAAACGGCCGGTGCAGGAGTGTCCAGCGGTGCAGGAGTGTCCAGCGGTGCAGGAGTGTCCAGCGGTGCAGGAGTGTCCAGCGGTGCAGGAGTGTCCAGCGGTGCAGGAGTGTCCAGCGGTGGAGGCGAAGGGTCCTTCTGCGGCCAAATGCCAGCAGAGACTTTGCCGCGACCAGATGTCCGATTCCGTCCATGATACTGTAAAGCACTGCATTATTAACTTCATGCAGCCACATCAGAGGTGGAATCCTTGCACTTTATTTCTGTCTTGCTTGAATATCCCAACGGGAGGAAGAACACCCACCAAAAATATTATCACCCAATTACAAGTGTAGGCAGAGGAAGGCAGTCATTTGCCCTTGTAACCCCAGCTCTCAGACCATTGCCTGGTCTGCCATGTTATTTTTGGGGCACGTTTTGGCCTGTTCTCTCTGCATTAATAATCAAGTTATTCCTCCGTTGATGTTTCGATGGAAATGAAAGTTGGCAGCAAGGTGAGCAGCCCCAATTAATGCGAGGCTCCTTTCTGTGTTACTGCTGCAGATTATTGAATAGATGCAATTATCTGCGCTGTGCATGGCAGTGACTGGGTTTATTGCGCACAGAACAGCAGGGTGCTCAACTCCAGCCCCGGAAAATACATACAACACTACCTCCGTATCACCAAATACATACATTGCCCTGCCCCCCCCCCCCATCCCTAAATACAGCACCCACCTACCTTGGGGATGGTATCAGGCCTCTGGTTACCGCCAGACCCCTGGCTTTACTCAGCTGCTGCTATCCTCCTCCGGGCCTGCGTCTCCACCGCTGCTGTGGGCCTCCTCTCCCGCTGGTGCGCGCCGGAAGCTGGGCCCAGCGTCCAGGGGAGGGAGAGGCGGGAGGCACGGGAGAGGCACCCAGCGCAGGAGAGGCACCCAGCGCAGGAGAGGCACCCAGCGCAGGAGAGGCACCCAGCGCAGGAGAGGCACCCAGCGCAGGAGAGGCGGGAGGCACAGGAGAGGCACCCAGCGCAGGAGAGGCGGGAGGCACGAGAGAGGCGGCAGGCCCAGGAGAGGCACCCAGCGCAGGAGAGGCGCCCAGCGCAGGAGGCGGCAGGCACAGGAGAGGCACCCAGAGCAGGAGAGGCGCCCAGCGCAGGAGAGGCGCCCAGCGCAGGAGAGGCACCCAGCGCAGGAGAGGCACCCAGCGCAGGAGAGGCACCCAGCGCAGGAGAGGCACCCAGCGCAGGAGAGGCACCCAGCACAGGAGAGGCACCCAGCGCAGGAGAGGCGCCCAGCGCAGGAGGCGGCAGGCACAGGAGGCGGCAGGCACAGGAGGTGGCAGGCACAGGAGAGGCACCCAGCGCAGGAGAGGCACCCAGCGCAGGAGAGGCACCCAGCGCAGGAGAGGCACACAGCGCAGGAGAGGCACCCAGCGCAGGAGAGGCACCCAGCGCAGGAGAGGCACCCAGCGCAGGAGAGGCGCCCAGCGCAGGAGAGGCGGCAGGCACGGGAGAGGCGGCAGGCTCAGGAGATGCGGCAGGCCCAGGAGAGGCACCCAGCGCAGGAGATGCGGCAGGCCCAGGAGAGGCACCCAGCGCAGGAGAGGCGGCAGGCACGGGAGAGGCGGCAGGCCCAGGAGAGGTGGCAGGCCCAGGAGAGGCAGCAGGCCCAGGAGAGGCACCCAGCGCAGGAGAGGCACCCAGCGCAGGAGAGGCGCCCAGCGCAGGAGGCGGCAGGCACAGGAGAGGCACCCAGAGCAGGAGAGGCGCCCAGCGCAGGAGTCGCCCAGCGCAGGAGAGGCGCCCAGCGCAGGAGAGGCACCCAGCGCAGGAGAGGCACCCAGCGCAGGAGAGGCGGCAGGCACGGGAGAGGCGCCCAGCGCAGGAGAGGCGCCCAGCGCAGGAGAGGCACCCAGCGCAGGAGAGGCGGCAGGCACGGGAGAGGCACCCAGCGCAGGAGAGGCGGCAGGCACGGGAGAGGCGACAGGCCCAGGAGAGGCGCCAGGCCCAGGAGAGGCACCCAGCTTGGAGAGGCACCCAGCTTGGAGAGGCACCCAGCTTGGAGAGGCACCCAGCTTGGAGAGGCGGCAGAGGAAGGAGGACAGCAGCTGCTGGGGAGAGAAGGGGCCTGACAGCAACCAGAGGCTGGGCAGCCGGACACAGAAGTTGGGCCTGACCTTCGGCCAGGCCCAACTTCCAGCGCCGGTCGGGCCTCCCCCCCAGCCCCGGGCCACTTATCCCGCCTCTCCCCCCTGATGTAGCAGTGTCCGGCATTTTTCTAGCCGATGATGGATTAGCTGTAGGTTGCCTGATAGCAAGTTACTGGTCATTGTGCTTTAAACAGACACCCATATACACGCAGTGAGTGGCTAAACCAGAAGAGATGGAAGGAAAGAAGCAGCGAAGATGTTCTGAGAGCAGAATGTGAAGCCTGTAATGAATAGACAGGCCTTAAAAAAAAGTTAAAACGCTTCCCTCTGAAGGTCGCTGCCGGCTCTGTGCTCGTCCCTCCGCAAATATTTTACCTTATTTGGAGCAAACAAATGATATTTTTACAGAAAGGCATTTCTTTTCATGAGATTTCCCCCCTCTGTCCAACAGGTTTCTTTCCCGTGTTAAATAGAATAAGAAATAGCGTATTGATACCTGGTGTCAAAGTCAGTGTAGCAGAAACTCCAGTGTCAGTCTGGTGACATTTTTGTTTAATGACACCCCCTAAAATAACACAGTGACGTGTATGATGGTGAATATCACATCATAGTCATATCTGCAAAGCATTGTGCTCCAAAACCCGCAGACATAACCAACGGAGACGTCTCCCTTACTAGCACTTCTCTGTGTTGTGCTGCAGGGTGCTGTAACCTTAGAGGTGCCTTTATCGATCAGTGTTGATGATTATTCTCCCTGTTAAATATAGTCTGCAATCCAAAATTCGCTTTTTTTCCTTCGTATTTTGTTAATAAGTGCCTATATCAGGGGCGGGCAACTCCAGTCCTCAAGGGCCACCAACAGGTCAGGTTTTCAGGATATCCAGCTTCTGCACAGGTGGCTCAGTCAAAGACTGCACGTTATTTCCTTGATCATTACACGCTAGGAATCGTTGCTACCTTCTCATGGCATTTAAGTATGCGAGGGCTGTATTTTGTGTACATACGGTATTATTCATGTTTCCATTTTTTTTTTTTTGAAGAGCAAAATAAATAAGTAGGTTCTTGTTCCTAATGTAAATGGTTAAACCAGTGTTTTCAACAGGGATTCCTGGAAGCATTGCCTTCCCTGTGCATCCCTAAAGGGTTACCTACAATTTCAGGTCATTTGAAAATTGTACCAAAGACAGCAAAATGTCTGATCTCAGACGCGCTATTAGAGAGGGTCGGGGTTCCTTACAATGCCTCTGATCTCAGACGCGCTATTAGAGAGGGTTGGGGTTCCTTACAATGCCTCTGATCTCAGACACGCTATTAGAGAGGGTTGGGGTCCCTTACAATGCGTCTGATCTCAGGTGCGCTAATAGAGAGAGGGTTGGGGGTTCCTCAGCATATCACAATATAATTATAGGGTTCCTTAACCAAAAAAGGTTAATCCCTTCCCCCAAAAAACAAACCATTGGATTAAACAGGTGCAGTATAAGAGTAGCAATAATGCAAACACCAGGCTAAGTGGGACTACTCGCTAATGGGATATGGAAGAATCAAAATCTCCTTTAATCTCTCGTGTTGGTGAGACTTGGGGCAAATTGAGCTGTTTTTTTTCATCCAAAATGTACGGAAAGATAAAGGCATATGTAGGTAGGAGAACAGACGATGTACCAGATGTAACTTCCTAGTGCATCGTTAGGGCCCACTCACGTGGATGAGCCTGCTCTCGAGTGAGCCCTAAAGATGTGCAAAGTCAAATGTAACACATTAAACTAACTTGTTTCATACACTTCACATAGATGAAAAATAGATTAGTGGGAGGGAAAATAATGGCAGGACACACAAATAAGTGACATTAAGGATCACCCACCTACACCGGTGTTATATACTAAAGAAAATATAGGTTTCCATGTTAAAATGGATGAGAAGTAAAGAGTGACACACTGTGCTCATTTGCATGTCATTTCCCAGAATCCCTGGCCGCAGTGGAAGCACTGTTTGCTAAGCGATAACGGGGGAAAGACAGAGACCCATTTGAGAGATACAAGTCGTATTTTCATTTGCTGTACAGGGGTTTTGTTGCTTTTTTTTATTTACCCATGATAACTTTTTTTAATGTCTGATTATACTCGAGAAATAAATACACCCGAATAACCGTGAAAAATGCGTGAATATCATTAATGCTCCTCTTAAGCAAACACTATAACCTGGTCATTAAGGGGGCGAAATCTCACCAAAGAAGGCGCTCCCGGGTATGCAAAACGATATACTGTAGCATTTAATGTTTACAACATTATTTTTTGGGGGGGGAAAAGTTGTCTCATTAACACCCTCCCTTCCCCCAATTAGAAGCAAGATCGGCACAAAATCCATCAGCACGTGACCACTCCCGTGCGGGGATCCGGTGATCCGCATGGTGACATGGAAGGAAATATAGAATGGAGCGGAGATGAAGCGCTGAGAACACTGCCATGCCAAGGAATTTACTTGTGTATTATGTATTTTCGCTTTATTCGTTTTGCAAATAGTGCCTAAGCATTTGTGGACATTTATTTTTATATTTTCGATACTTGGACCACTTCATAGGTCACGCTCTGGGTAATATCATTGATGCAAGGTGAACATTTAAAGCCAGCGCTGTACCCAGGTACTGAGCTATGCCTTACAGATCCCTTCTGGAATCCTGACCGGGAATCATATGTGCTATATTTCCCAGAATCCCTTGCTGCAGTGGAAGCACTGTATGCTGGGAGATAATGCTGGGGAAAGCAGGGTACAGATCCGTCTGCAACATGTGAATGTGCTCACAAGTGGTATTTCTATTTGCTGTATACTTAGGGTGACCAGACGTCCCGGCTCCCGACTTTTCTGGCCACTGTCCCAGTTTCTCTGCGCTGGCCGCGCATGCGTAATCAGCGCATGTGCGGCCGGCAAGCGCTCATCACGCACACGTGACATTTGTCCCAGTTTTTGCCGGGACAAATATGGACACCTCATGGTTTGTGTCACCCACCATAACTTATATGATGTGTGGTTGAAATCTGTGTCAGCTTCAAATTGCCAAGCCAGTATAACGAGTCTCACACAGAAGAGATCCAAAAGGTTTGAAACAGCTGTCTGTGAGTAGGTTTATTGGCTGTGCACTTCTTTAACCCAGGCTGTGCTTAAAAGCTGTGTAATACGGCAGGCAGGTTGCTTATAAAGGTCCATGTTAAATTGGACATGAAGCAAAAGGTGACACCGTGTGCTCATGTGCATGTCATTTCCCAGAATCCTTAGCTGCAGTGGAAGCACTGTATGCTAGAAGATAATGGGCAAAATCATGGTTGTTTACCTGTCTGAGACACGTGACTGTGCTCACAAGTGATATTTTTATTTGCGATAAGCTTGAGGGGGCTCTATTATTCGGCTATACATTCAGATTTTTTTGCTTGGGGCTGTATTTCTCTTTTAATTGTTTCGACTTTTTTCAACATAATGTTAAAAAGTAAATCTATTCTTTCACGTGCCCGCTTTTCATGACGGTTTGGCCCCTTCTTTCTAATAGATCAAGCAAGTCCTCCCATTGCGCCACGTTACTCCTTGTATGGTCTGCTAATGTAAGGGAAGTCAAGCCAAGGCACGGCGTCGTGACGTAACCACAGTGACGCACGTTGCAAAGGCGGGACTCGTACACATGGGAGACAAGCAGAAATGTGTCTCAAAATGTTCTCAAAATGTGTCCAGCAGCAGGAGACACGCTCAAGGTTTATCTGCCATATAAGCCCATCACACGCAGAACTGACAGGTTCTGCAACAACAGTTTCTTTTTATCTATTCTTTTTTTTTTTTTAATTTGCAGTATTTTTGGCTTCTGAAAGGCTCTTGTCCTTGGAGGGGAAGGATTTATACCTCCTCAGCCCTTGGCTTTTCTCTCTCTGTGCGGAGGCCGAGCATATTAAGACGTCCGTCCATTTATGGAGTAAGAAAATCGCCTAATTCAGCAACTTAATGATCCAGCTCCACAGGCTGTGGGACCCTTTAGAAAAACACATTTCTTTACCAGCAGCCCTTTCGGCTTTTCACCCTCGCGCAATGCTTCCCGTTTTCTGCACTGCAGCACTATGCAAAGCATCATGTATTGTATTTACCGGAAGTACGGAGGTCGCCAGACAGTCGGCGGAGCCGTGGCAGAAAAGGCAACAAGCCGCGGCTCTGGCTGCGGAGGAACCATTTTTACGCATCGGACTCCCCGCGGCGCTAATCCTCTGGCGGGCCGCGGTAGCTTGCCGCAGTCCTTCAGTCTGACTACGTCGGTAGGCTGTCTCTATCTTGTCTAAATTCAACATAGGTTGAACGCAGAGGACGTGTCTTTCTTTTCAACCTCGTCTAGTATGTAACTCTGTATGTTCAGGTGTAGGCACGTCTCGTACCAATCTGCAGAGCTGGAGAAAGGACACCAAGTGGTGATACCACGAAGACGTGCATCAGATGCTACATGGTGTTGGGCGACTGCATTTTGTGGCAGCACCAGTAGCATCTCTAATTTGATGCTGAGAAAGTAATCTAGATCAGGAGTGGCCAACTCTAATCCTTTAAGGGCCACAAGCAGCCCAGGTATTTGGGATAACCCTGCTTCAGCACAGGTGGCTCAATCAGTGGCTCAGTCACTATGGTTCCATAGAGGAAAAGGAGAAGGAACGTGGCACATACTGTAGATTAGGAAAATGGATCATTTTCTGCATTTGCTTATCAGCATTCTATACTGGATCCACCAGATCCAGATGAAAGTGTCCGATAAAGTTCTGAAGGGGGGCGGGGGGGTGTTCATGCTGTTGTATCCCTCAACATTTTATTAATAATGAGCACTTTCAGGGGGTTCGAAATGTGAATGCAAATTGAATGTTGAATCTGCCAAATTCAGCGGGCATCGGAACGAAATCCGAGCGAAATCGGAGTCATAAATCAGAGGATGAGTTTTTTGGGGATTCTTTTTTTTAAAGGGTTTTGTGTTTTTATATTGGTTTAAATGGGCAAACTTTTTGAAGATTTTTTGGCTTCTCTACCCCCCCCTCTTCCATTTTATAAAAATCCAAAGCCATAACCACCAATGAAAGTGCCCACCCTTAAATCCTATGCTGTCTTGTCTCTGATGGGTTTTTTGTTTACCCTTTGCTTACAGAGGACTGCAATGGATTGCCTTTGCAATCTCAATGCATTGTAGCAAAGGTTTCAATTAAAAAGAAATTAAGGAGCTGGAAAATATTAATATATATATATAATCTTGCTAGCTCTCTCTCTCGCTAGATCTCTCTCTCTTGCTAGATCGCTCTCACTAGATCTCTCTCTCACTAGATCTCATGCTAGATCTCTCTCTCTCTCTCTACTAGATCTCTCTCGCTAGATGTCTCTCTCTACTAGATCTCTCTCGCTAGATGTCTGTCTCTCGCGCTAGATCTCTCTCTCTGTCTCTAGATCTCTCTCTGTCTCTAAATATCTCTCTCGCTCGATCCCTCTTTCTCGCTCGATCCCTCGATCTCTCTCTCTCGATTATTGATCTCTCTCACTCGCTAGATCTCTCGCTTGCTAGATCCCTCTCGCTCAGGATCTCTCTCCCTCTAGATCTGTAATTCAGGAGGAGGTGTCAGGAGCCTGGGGGTCTCGAGTGCGTCGCACCTTTCACGATTGTGTCCAGTATTTTGGGAGAAGCCACCTGGCAACCCTAATTGTGGTACAGAAACCAACTACTACTATTGTAATTATGATAAATACTACAAGTGGTATGCAGGTTTGTATGTGACAAACTCGTGTTGCTGTTGGCTATTCTTTCAGTACTGCAGAAAACCAAAAAAAAACTTTACACTGGAGCTTTGGCAGCACAAACTTACCCCTCCATAACTTCCTTAAACGAAACCACGAGACAATAAGCAGACACTGCACTGGGTTAAATAGTGTAACTTGTCTTTATTACAATTATGTACAATTATAGTTTTTGTTGGAAATCTATACATTAGCACACTAATGAGCACAGTTGGTTGATGAAATTAAGGGTGTGCAATGTTGCACTCATGCAATAGGTGGATGAGGGTTATTCGTCTTCCTGTCCCAACCAATGCACACATCAGTGCTAGAACCTTATCCTAAGCTGCATCTGTGACCACAGTATTTATGCTCTGTCCTGTCTCCTGCCACTCTCTTAATATAGGAGACAATGTTGCAGGTATTTCCTATCAATGGAGATCTGCGCTTAATCTTCTGGTTAAGGTATTCTTTGGTGCCTATTTCTCAGGGGACACAGTGATTTCACACTTGTTTCCTATTCCTTAATACAGGAGGTATAGAACTATAGTCATGTCTAGGAAAGGTGGTCTTGGGGGTTTACGACACTGGTGTTTCCAAGTATCCTCTGCAAAAGCAATCTTGGAAATCTAGATGTTCTTTGCCTGTTCTGCTGTCTCCATCGCAGTAACTTTGTTATCTATCCTCGCTAAGCACTTACATCATCTGATGCAAGCGGTCTCTGGCAGTGAAAACCATGGGCTTCTCACGCTTCCTGAATCATTTTGGCTGGAGAATGGGTTTGGCCCCTGACTGAAGCATGGTGACGGCTGGTGGAGTCTCAGAGCAGAGGGTGTGAGTGGTTTGTGACAGGAGTGAAGGAGGCAGTGATACATTCAGCTGATTAATGATCCAGCATTTCTATAAAAAAATCATCCTCAGTGGTGGGGAGAAGGAGGACCGCAAGGAACAGGTCATCAACAGAGTAAAAGAAGGGACCCCTGAAACCACAGCAAGTGATATAACGAGAAGATCTAAAACCCACGACACTATGTACATGTCACTATGTCACTGTCCTATGCCGATTTAGAGATTTATGGGTTTTGCTAAGCTGTGGTCTGAAAAAAAAGAGAAGTGGCCACCGAAAGTGTTAACCCCATAACCTCCGCACTCTGGAAATCCTGAAAAAGCTGCTCAAACACTATAGTGAGAGTTGCCTATAAAGCCAGACATGTCCCCTCCAACCGTAGTGTGCCAAGTGGTAATCACAGATCATGTGCTAACTGCACCACAAAGGGAGCAAGGGTGGGGGGGAGGGGGTGGATAAAACATGAAGAGGAAAGGTTGATTTGAGTTTGATAATCAGTGGAATTTCTTTTTCTTTGATCATTATTTTGGAAGGGGGTACTTCTTGCTGATAAATGCGAGTATAGGATCTATTGTGCAGCTCCACTACTCCCCCCCCCCTTCTCATTGCTGCCTTTACCTGCACGAGGTACAACACAGATAACAAAGGAGCAGGTAGGTGGGACTATTAAGGGCGGTGAAAAGAAAATAACTCTGCACTTTATAGACATTTAGAGATTATTGTGCAAAAACAAGGGTAAACAGCTTGGATGCACCATTGCACTGCAGGGCATCATTATCTGATCTGCCACAGAGCTACTTTACCTCTGCAACTGCACATTGATCTTCAATAATAAATCACCCCAAGTTCCATGTTGTTGCAACCCTGAGGAATAACCCCCAGGAGGTGAGAGACACGAGGGGCAGCTCTGAGGAACCATTGACACCCTCTACCTCACTCCGCCCGCACTCAGTCCATCTCATTGCTGGCTCCTTCAGGCCGGCGCAGCTTCTCCACAGGCTCGTTGATCTGTCCGTCTCCCCCTCTGCGATCTTCAGTCTGGACCCCAATGCAATCTTCCTCGTCAATTTGTCCAACATCTTCTTCCTCCTCCTCCTCTCCCTGAACCTCCATCCGTACCTGGCCCTGCACATCAATCTCAGACTCTTCCTCTTCGCCTGTGGGAACCAGGTGGTGGGAGTTGACCTTCGATCCCTCAGGGCTGTGGTTCTCCTTCACAGGAGAGGAGGAGCCAGACTCATTGCTGACCGGAGAGATGTCACTGCTGCTGTTGTGGTTCAGGGTAGCCGGGCTGGATAAAGTAGCAGGTTTCAAAGGGATCTGCCAAGCAGGAATCTTGGGTGCAGAAGGAGATGGTGGGAACTGCCTCCTACCAATGCCAAAAGCATAGTGTGTCAGAATAATGTCACAGAGATATGTGCTCTATGCTTTACTGCAGCAGTGTGTGTGTTGCAATATATGACCAGTCATGTTGCTGGAGTGTGAAGCAAAAAGGTAGATCCCTACAATGAGAAATTGGGGCAAAGCATACTTCTCTGGTAGTGAAACAGTGTATGTATGTATCTATGTATGTGTGTGTGTGTGTGTGTATATATATATGTATATATATATATATATATATACACATACATAGATACACACATACATACACACACACCAAGGCGTCATATAACTGTTTCACTACCAGAGAAGTATGCTTTGCCCCAATTTCTCATTGTAGGATCTACCTTTTAGCTGCACACTCCAGCAACATATATATGTGTGTGTGTGTGTGTGTGTGTGTGTGTGTGTGTGTGTGTGTGTGTGTGTGTGTGTGTGTGTGTATATATATATATATATATATATATATATATATATATATACACACACACACACACACACACACACACACACACTATGTAATTCACGGACTTCTATCCCACATTGAGCCATGATGCAGAATACGTTGGTGCCATTTAAATGAGCAAATAATAATGAATTCCTTTCCCTGATTATCAGTAAAGGACTAAGGGCATCTATTCCACAGTATCACCTCTTTGGTCACATTAGACCTAGTGATAGAGTAGCTAGCAGATGTTTTGGGTGCCAGGATAATGACGAGCATCTTTAATTTCAAATCCTGGCACATCATGGGCTAAGGATAGGCGCTACCTACTTAGCTTAGTGGAAACTGTTTTTAGGGGTTCAGTGACCATCCTGGGATGCATTGTTGCATTTAAAGCCCAAGTCCTTGGTCCATGACAAAAGCATATAGTGTATTTGATTGTATCTGTTACTCACACGTCAACAACTATCCAGACCTTCTTACCATCACCCAAGGGGCAGCCTCCAACCCCCACCTCTTCCCTGACCCATTTTGTCTACAGTATGTTCTGTCTTCCAGCAGATCAGATGTCCCGCCCCTTTACCTATTCAAGAGCAGCCCTTTCAGGGAGTAAATTTCAGACTTCAACTCCTGGATGTTTTGGGATTCCAGAATGGTATTGGTCGAGTTGGATGCCTAAAATGTATATACACACTGTATTAAACATGGCTTCTATTCTTTTTTCATTTTGATAGAAACGGCAATGTCTATAGCAGCAGTAGCCAACCCCAGACCTCAAGAGCTACCAACAGGTCAGGTTTTAAGGATATCCCTGTTTCAGCCCAAGTGGCTCAATCAGTTGCTCAGTTGTTGACTGAACCACCTGTGCTGAAGCAGTGATATCCTGAAAACCTGACCTGTTGGGAGCTCTTGAGGTCTGGAGTTGGCCACCCTTGGTTTATAGTTAAACAAGTAATTGACTTTCTTTAAAATGTTCTGCAAAACATACACGAAACCAACAGCAACCAAACCTTTGCAATATGTTGTTTAACGTCATTATACACCATTATAAACCCCATCATTTTAATGCAAAGGGAGAGCAATGGAAGGCAAGGAAAGGATTACGATGGGGATACAGGGCGGCTGCTCGAACACAGCAGCTTTCTCGCCATGCAAAACCTCAACTGTAAGACAGCTCCAAGAACTGGCTCTGGTTTAACAAGTCTGGGTCTTAGTGCATCTTAAAGATCGCTAAACATGAATTAAACGTATGGTGCGCGATCGATGGCTTAGCACCCACTGTTCTGGTAAGTCAAGCCTGTGTCTTGAGGATATTGGGTTAAGCATTCAGAAAAGGCTGTTGCCAGTGTCTCTCCTGTCCCTTGGCAGGACAGGGACGGCTACGCCCTCTTTCTCACCTTGGAAGTAGTAAGTTCCTGCGACAGCTCCTGGATCTTCTGCTGCTGCTGAATCAGCAGCTCCTGCACAGCAGCTAATGTCAACTGGAGCTGAGTCACTGCAAGAAAACAGAGAGTACAGCACTGTCTGGGCTGGGCTGCTGCTATCCCTCGCGTGTAGCCCTCCATCTGCACACCCTCAGCTTCTCAGCTCTGTACCACAAATGTGGAGGGAGATATAACAAGGTGGCTGGTTAAACTGCTGGTCTCGGAGCTTGTTCATTCAAATGCCACCCACTGGCTCTGAAGACCCCTATGGGACCTGCATCTCCCATCACATTTCTCACACGTGTAATTGTGTGACACCGCACTGTTCTCCCTCCTCTCTACAGCTGCTTCTCACCCTTCTGTCACAGGTGGATGCCTATGCGTTTCACAAAGGATATGCCCTATTGCAGGAGTGGCCAACTCCTGTCCTCACGGGTCACCAACAGGTCAGGTTTCAGGATATCCCTGAATCAGTCAATGAAAGTCACCTGTGCTGAAGCAAGGACATCCTGAAAAACTGACCTGTTGGTGGCGCGTGAGGACTGGAGTTGGCCACTCCTGTCCTATTGCCAACTTACTGCCATGTCAGGAGATGTAACTATCCTTGTCTTCTTCTGGTCTTACTTATGTTGACAATACTCCCAAGTATATTATCAGATTTGATCCAGTATGCCAAGTATATGAAGCCGTGTATAAAGTAAAAAAAACAGGAACATTGAACACCCGAACACAAGAGCTTACTATTTATGGAACCCGAGGGATAGGAAAATGAATGATTTGCTAGTCCCAAAACCTTTGAGCTCAGAACATAAGAACAGACGATTGTCTGACAACTCGCATCTTCACCTGCTAGCAGAGGCAGATCAAAGCACATACCATGCGGACAAACTTTAGACCAAGGTACACGGTGCAATTTAGCATTAGAGACCATTACACGGTCATTATATCCAATCATACATCAATGGAATTTAATCTCAGAAAACGCATTTTGTTTCAATTAGGATGAATTACAGAAATCTCAAATCGGTGGCCCCATCCAAATATACTTTCTTGATTCTCAACCGCTTGTCACTGGAGTGTTCGGAGACATCCATTTCACAACTGGACGAATCGCAGAACCTTATGATGATTGGTAGGAGTAGGGCATTGTTGATATACTTAATATATGTATACATTTTAATACAGCACGGTATGTCTGAATCAAGCGTTGCTAGATTAAATCTTGAGAAGTATTTTTCACTACGGCTATTGCATGGACAGGGGTGTGCAAACTGGCGGGAGCACCAGATTTTCTTAGTTAAGGAACCCCGACCCTCTCTAATAGCGCGTCTGAGATCAGATGCATTGTAAGGAACCCCAACCCCCTCTAATAGCGCGTCTGAGATCAGATGCATTGTAAGGAACCCCAACCCTCTCTAATAGCGTGTCTGAGATCAGATACATTGTAAGGAACCCCAACCCCCTCTAATAGCGCGTCTGAGATCAGATGCATTGTAAGGAACCCCGACCCTCTCTAATAGCGCGTCTGAGATCAGATGCATTGTAAGGAACCCCAACCCCCTCTAATAGCGCGTCTGAGATCAGATGCATTGTAAGGAACCCCAACCCTCTCTAATAGCGTGTCTGAGATCAGATACATTGTAAGGAACCCCAACCCCCTCTAATAGCGCGTCTGAGATCAGATGCATTGTAAGGAACCCCAACCCTCTCTAATAGCGCGTCTGAGATCAGATGCATTGTAAGGAACCCCAACCCTCTCTAATAGCGCGTCTGAGATCAGATGCATTGTAAGGAACTCCAACCCTCTCTAATAGCGCGTCTGAGATCAGGTGCATTGTAAGGAACCCCAACCCTCTCTAATAGCGCGCCCGAGATCAGATGCATTGTAAGGAACCCCAAACCTCTCTAATAGCGTGCCTGAGATCAGATGCATTGTAAGGAACCCCAACCCTCTCTAATAGTGTGTCTGAGACCAGATGCATTGTAAGGAACCCCAACCCTCTCTAATAGCGCGTCTGAGATCAGATGCATTGTAAGGAACCCCAACCCTCTCTAATAGCGCGCCCGAGATCAGATGCATTGTAAGGAACTCCAACCCTCTCTAATAGCACGTCTGAGATCAGGTGCATTGTAAGGAACCCCAACCCTCTCTAATAGCGCGCCCGAGATCAGATGCATTGTAAGGAACCCCAACCCTCTCTAATAGCGTGCCTGAGATCAGATGCATTGTAAGGAACCCCAACCCTCTCTAATAGCGCGTCTGAGACCAGATGCACTGTAAGGAACCCCAACCCTCTCTAATAGCGCGTCTGAGATCAGGTGCATTGTAAGGAACCCCAACCCTCTCTAATAGCGCTTCTGAGATCAGATGCATTGTAAGGAACCCCAACCCTCTCTAATAGCGCGTCTGAGATCAGATGCATTGTAAGGAACCCCAACCCTCTCTAATAGCGCCTCTGAAATCAGATGCATTGTACATGCTTCTGTATTTGGTACAATGTTCAAATGACCTGAAAATTGCTGGGAACCCTTTAGGGATGAATGGGGAAACCCAAAGCTTCCTAGGAACCCTGGTTGAAAAACACTGCATTAGTGAATAGAAGTAAAGATTAAATAACTCATATGATGCCACACCAGCCAATTAAAAATGAATGCAACCGGATATTTGTCGTTTGTTTCCGAGTTCCCAGCAGGTCAAACAGTGCGTCTCCTGCTCCAAAATGTGGACGTCTTAAACAACTGGAGCTGTAATTTGCTGAAGGTTCGATGTATATTATTCTGTTTGCGATCCAATACATTCTTGCCATTTGTTTGAACTGTGTTTATTTAAGCAAGAACGATGATGATGAATTGCTCCTGCTCCTACGCTTTGGCCCCTGATTCCGGCACTGGCTATACGTTTGTACACAAACAGTGCATCTGAGCCTCTGTCCCCTCCCTGTAATTTATGTTCCTCATGTATAATCTCTCCCCTCCCATCTCATCTGTGGGATTTGCAATGTATCACTCTGGCGGAGGGTTGTCTGGATTGAGAAGTATATCTGTGTGTGTCCCTTATCACAGCCTGCCATTTATCACAGGGTTTATCTCTCTGTATCTCCAACGCGGTCTCTCTCCTCCGTTTTATCCATCTATCCTATGCTGTCATCTCTCTGACAAGGCCCACAGGGGCAGCCAGACACAGAAACAAGAGCTAGGGGCAGGAAAACATGCTCTATCTAGGAATCATAGCCGCGCTCTGCAACCTACAAAGCCATAAACCCCATGGGAACCCCAAGCCTTTCCGTTATAGCAGGACATGAGATTACACACAAACACCAACATACACCAGTTATGGGGCTAGTCAAGCCCCTGTTTTTAGCTCTGAATCCCAGAAGGGAAGAGGCTGAAAGCCGGCATGTTTGGTAACGCTCCAGGACTTGGCAAACATACCATTTGCATATGGTAGATTTTTAGTAGGAAAAAGGAATTATAATTTATTTTTTTTAATACTTTTTTTTTTATAAATAAAGGAGGCTATGTATTAAAACCCTGAAAGGTGCCTAATTTAACTTTTTTTACATTCATTTATTTTTGCCTCTTCGTTAACTGTGAGACAATTATACTTTCGATTGACATGTTACTGGCCAAATTGTGACCAATCGGAGCACATCGAAACGTACCCTGCCACCTTTCAGCTTCTGGTCATCCGATCTACCTTAGGCCGCCGCGTTTATGCTGATCGCGAGTGAGCGAGCTGCACGATCAAATCAATGTAAATGCATTGGAGCGTCCATACAGCGATGCGTGCAGAGACAAAACTTTTTTTGTCTTTGCCGTGCGGTGGCCGGATCGCGGCCACGCTCCACGAAACGCTCCACGAAACGCGCTTGGCTACAGGACAGGGATCGCCCCTGCTGCATGAGCGCGCCACGTCACGGTGCTGTCACACGCGCGCCATCAGCATGGATGAGGCCTCGCATCCCCGACGAAGCGAGCCAAGCCTAGCGAAACGCGTAGGAGGAAAAGAGAAGGAATCCTCTATTACCAGACTGGGGGATAGGAGGAGTCCTCTGCCTCCAGAATCCGTGCTAGTCACACTCCCAACTGACATCATCACGCACGCTCCGCACCGGTCGGGCGCTCGCAGCATCCTAATATCACTGCAGTGGATCCTGTGAAGCCCGCGGGACACCGTGAGGAGGGTGAATTAGCAGCAAGTAACCGAGCAGCGATTAGGAGCATTGGAGATGAGGCTCAGGACGGAGGAGCCGGTTACAGTGTGTACAATACATGCCTAGCACTTCAACACACTCTGCCAGTGAATGTTAGTGACCATTTCAAATCCAATAAAATCACTTCACATACAACCATGGATGCATTTTTCTCAGCGCTTTCTTCTAGTCTTACATCCGATCTACTAGCAGCATCTAAACCCAACACTGATGCACGGTTCTGTGGGTCCTACAAAAACAGCCTCTGCTATCGAAAGTCTGAAAGTCCTCACCCGCTCTGGTGAGCCCATCAGTGATTACATACAGGAAAAACCATTAAACAACAGCGGTCCCCAGGTCATCCTGTATGAGAAACAGATTTATAGTGTAAGACTTAACAGCGCTCCATGTTTGCCACCTATATACACGACACATGATTGTGTATATACACGACACATGATTGTGTATATACACGACACATGATTGTGTATATACGTGGCTGACTGCACAGAGAGGAGAAAACGAGTCTACAGAATTGGCTCACATTTCTGCTACCAACAAATAATGATTGCCATGTCCAGCAGAGCGGCGCCTCAAAGCCAGTGGGGTTTCTGGTGCACATGCTTTGCCTTTATGATGTCCTACTAAACAAGATGCTGCACATTACTATAGCGTTGGGCCATGTGCTCTCTGGTCAGCTACACTTAACCTCACTTACTGTTAGTGACATTTCAATGCATTGCTAAATCCCGCTGGCATCGACGGGGGTTAAAACCAATAAATAAAACCTAAATGGAATCCTAAATAAACATATGCACAAAATATAAACTCGCACCAAGACACATCTCCACACACCTTGCCACAAGGCTGGGAGGAGGGAGAGGCCTGAACTTTCCATCACTCTAAAGGGCTGTCACTCCATTCCCCTTATTAATATTCTGAGGTTGGGAGCCTTTCCGTAAAAACATAATTAATTGAGGCCGCTGCGACAGTAAACAAGCAATTTCAAATTAAACCGAAATGACGGCGCCTTCATTTGCAAATGTGAACAGATTTTGCGAGCAGATAAATGAAGTCACCACATAAAGAGAAGATGGGTCTCGGAGCAGCGGGAGGAGGGGGGGGGGGGCTGGGTGGTGGTGTGGTGTGGGGGGGGGGGGTGGGATGGAGTCGTTAATCTTTACCTGTCTGTGTCACACTGCCACTCATCTCCGACACTCCGGACTCTATGCGCTGCAGCTGCTTGCGACTCTCCCTGCCGCCGATGATCAGCGGGAGCAGGTATCTCTGTACAAGGTAAGGGAACAGGGGGAAGTCAGCCTCGTCACCCAAACGCTGCTACACACTGTACAACAAAAGCCTTTAGATTGCAAGCCCTTTGGGCAGGGATTCCCCTTTGTCCCGTTGGCTTCATGCCGTGCCTGGTTATCCTATTCCAAGCCCCGGTTTATCATTCCACCGCATTTAAAACAGTCTGTAAACCTGTGTGGTAACGCTCTATGTCAATAGATAGCATTATATATAGAGTCAAATAAACAGCGTAGCAGACCTTTCCAGCAACACATGGGTTAAACATAGCTGTGTATTTCCCATTAACCTCTTGAATGCTGAAGGGGGTCTGCAACATGTTGATGAGCAAGTACAAAGCAGGCCCCTTCAGCTTTAGAGGGGTTAAAAGTACACACAGGTGACACAGAGGTGGAGAAAGTGCTAAATGGTCAACACCTTCCTCACCGGTCTCACAAGCTGGCCACAGACTTCTAGCTGCAGAGCCGGTCACTTTTGTGCTTCTCCTTAACATTGAAAGGGTTAATCCGCACCGAAGGGTTAAACCCTGGTAAAGTGGATGGTGGGAGGGCGTATACGTGCACCTATTTACCAATCATTTGACACGGTGTGGCTGCAGGTAACCGCTTCCCCTGCACAGGGTGTGGCTGCAGGTAACCGCTTCCCCTGCACAAGGTGTGGCTGCAGGTAACCGCTTCCCCTGCACAGGGTGTGGCTGCAGGTAACCGCTTCCCCTGCACAGGGTGTGGCTGCAGGTAACCGCTCCCCCTGCACAGGGTGTGGCTGCAGGTAACCGCTTCCCCTGCACAGGGTGTGGCTGCAGGTAACCGCTCCCCCTGCACAGGGTGTGGCTGCAGGGAACCGCTTCCCCTGCACAGGGTGTGGCTGCAGGTAACCGCTCCCCCTGCAGAGGGTGTGGCTGCAGGTAACCGCTTCCCCCGGCACAGGGTGTGGCTGCAGGTAACCGCTTCCCCTGCACAGGGTGTGGCTGCAGGTAACCGCTTCCCCTGCACAGGGTGTGGCTGCAGGTAACCGCTTCCCCCGCACAGGGTGTGGCTGCAGGTAACCGCTTCCCCTGCACAGGGTGTGGCTGCAGGTAACCGCTTCCTCTGCACAGGGTGTGGCTGCAGGTAACCGCTTCCCCTGCACAGGGTGTGGCTGCAGGTAACCGCTTCCCCTGCACAGGGTGTGGCTGCAGGGAACCGCTTCCCCTGCACAGGGTGTGGCTGCAGGTAACCGCTTCCCCTGCACAGGGTGTGGCTGCAGGTAACCGCTTCCCCTGCACAGGGTGTGGCTGCAGGTAACCGCTTCCCCTGCAGAGGGTGTGGCTGCAGGTAACTGCTTCCCCTGCACAGGGTGTGGCTGCAGGTAACCGCTTCCCCTGCACAGGGTGTGGCTGCAGGTAACCGCTCCCCCGGCACAGGGTGTGGCTGCAGGTAACCGCTTCCCCTGCACAGGGTGTGGCTGCAGGTAACCGCTCCCCCTGCACAGGGTGTGGCTGCAGGTAACCGCTTCCCCTGCAGAGGGTGTGGCTGCAGGTAACCGCTTCCCCTGCACAGGGTGTGGCTGCAGGGAACCGCTTCCCCTGCACAGGGTG